>NW_025849816.1:0-18993 GCF_002878395.1 Capsicum annuum
TAAATGGAACGGAAGGCCGAGAATTTCAAGTCTTTTGGCTACTTCGATGATAGGATTTTAACCCATTCTTCTTGCATTGATACACCATACAATCGACCTTTAATTTTGGATATAGGCCTCATTAGACCCTCGGAAAATGCAACGGGAGGGGAGGTCCATGGTGGACTCCAAAGCAAATTCACATGCCATGTAAGAAGAGACAACGGATTAAAACATGTTCGAAATATGTATAGCTACCTCATAAATTAATACAACATTACGATCATATACTACAATAACAATAGTTGTAAGGAAGAAACTTAGAATATCACAAGCAAGAAAATTAACAGGCATAGTATCAAAAATGGCCAAATAATTTTACAATGGGATACTATGAAAGTCTATCAAGGTAGGAAACAAATCAATCTCTTTTAGAACAAGAAAACTTGCTAAAAAAAAGAATAGACTAAGAAAAAAGATAGCAACAAACCAAGTAAGAATGCAACAGTGCAACAGAAGAATCAAATAACTAGATAGTCAAGGAGTTAAACTTTTAGAAAGCAATATTAAGCATATGTGATACTTCCTTGGCAAAGTTTGAATAATAATCCATGTAAAAGAACCTAAATAACTCCTATTTTTTTTCATGCACAGGAGGACATCCTATAGAAACAACAAAGGGGACATGAATTGGAAGGGAATACCGTGCTAGAATATTGAGACTAAGTAGGAATATTCACGCATTCATGGCAAATCAGTCCATGACAAAAGAAATACAAATTTTCACTACTTGTAGCATCCAACAACTACACCATAATTGCAGGCTGGAAGGCAGAACACAAAATTATAAACATTCAAATTAGCAACTTTAAGGTAAAGGACAACCAAGAACCTGTTTCTTGCACTTTATAAAATCAATCATACCAAGCATCCAAGAGTCAAAAGTCAGTTAGAATTGCACACAATCAAAATATGATCCTATTACATCAGTTTTAATTGCCCTAGAGTTTTATGCAGTTACATAGAACGTGTATTACCCGTCACAACCTCAAATGCATTATTGGATACGCAAATTGATAGTGAAACAACTTAAGTAAAAATTAATATCTCATCGGATAAGCTCACACAGGAAGTCAGATAGCACGTAGTGTCAGAACATGCCTAATATGTTGTTTTAAACTATCATAAAAATTACTCTATCCTTCAGAAATAGGAACACTAGTATTAGATTTAGAGGTATTCATAGACATGACATAACCCTTCTTAATCATCTAAGCTATAATACAAACAACTAGAATATGCAATAATGTCTGAGAACTAAAAGTAATGATTTTAGCTGGCCTAAGTACATAGAAGCATAAGTGTTCAGGTAATAGAAAAATATATAAATTGCAGTCATATGGTCAGCTAAAGATTCAAACTTAAAGTAATTTGAAGTAATGCCCGCATTTGTTTAAAACAAAGCCCTGAACATTATAGCATTAATTACACCCAATACACAACAAACATAACCCAACATATCTTCATCAAAGCCAAATTGAAAACTACAAAATACTAAAATTTATTCATTCAAGCAACACATTGGCAGATAACCCGCATCGCTATCGTTCATAAGACGATAATCGAAGTAGGCGATTATGAAACTTACGACATGTCTACTAATTCCGCTAACAGAAGATTACCAAACAATCCTAAGGTCGTCAAGGCCATCTACAGCAAAACAATTCCCATCCTCATTCACAATTAATACTGCACAAATAGATAATTCTACGGAGAGAAGGATATAAAGGAGAAAATAATGAAATTAAAAAGGCCAAAACGTGTTTGCCTCATAGGGGCAGCAAATGGAACGATGAGCTATCAGTAAACTTGTCGCTACCGGAATCTCACGACGTCGACTACCAACAGAGCGTCTCTTTGCTTTTTCCTCTTAGAGAATTTGAAAACCACTTTCAACTAAAAAAATTCAACTTGAATTTAGAACTCTCGAATTTCCTTTCAGTTTCACCAAAATTTACTTCAAACCGTCAAACTCAAGAAATTTCGAAACCTTAAGTTTTCAGCCCAAACTTTCAAACCCTTTAAAGAAAAAAAAGAAAAATTTCTGAACCTCCCAAAATTTTCGAACACCACCTGATTTTCCCTACCCAAAAAGAAAAGAAGCCCTTAAATTTTTGACCACCCTTTTTTTAACCAACAGTGACGTGATGAACCTTATATAGAAGACCCCATTAGGGATCCGTTAGGGATTTGAAAGAAAGACCCATTTTGAAATTGAAACTGGAACCCCCTCTACCGCCTGGATTTAATCTCCCATCGGTACCAATTTTGGGTTTGGTGGACCAATAAAAAATGGGAGAAACAAATTCTATCCAAGACCCAATGAAAAATCGCCAAATATGTACCAAATTTGTACATTCATCCCAAGATTCATGGATTATTGACGTTGGGAGAGACACCTCATCAATCTTCTAGAAGATTAGGCTGTTCTAGAATGTTCAAGGAGTTTCCCATCCTACGAACATGCAAAACGCGTGACAACAGTGAAAAAGAAATGGGCTGGGGTACGGTATCATCGTTGTACAAAGATTAATGGTTCATGATGTTGTTGTCGTGATTCAGAGCCATTTGTTGTTAGATTGTGATGTTGACGCGATTTGGGATTGTTATGTTTGCTTTGATATTGCCATTTTTCATTGATGTTGCTGATGATATGGAGTATAAGGGGGATTTGTTGATGGTGGGCCGGGTCAGGTTTTAAATAGTGGGTGCTGATTTTAAATTGAAGTTGGGCCAGCTTGGTTTATTGATTTGTTGTTGGGCTAGTGAATGGGTAAAAGGGAGTGGGACGGATTGGAATTGGTGTTGGGGTGGTTTGGAGTGTTTGGGACAAAGGGTTATTAAGTGAGTTGGATCAATGTTGGTATAGTATTGGGCCCTTTTTGGGTAAATTTAGAATTTTAAAGATGTGGAGATTTAGACTATTTATTAAATAGCCGAAGGGTGAAAATTTAGACAATTAAAATTAAATTTAAGCCTAACTCAAATTAAATTGACCCATTATCTTGCCATTATGGTCAAACTAATTTAAATTAAGGTATAATTTAATAAATTTACTAAATTAAAACAACCTTTGAAATGAACTAAAGACCAATTCGAATCCGAAGTTCCTTGATTCAATAAAATCGAAGCTCATATTTATCCAAATACTTCACTTTTGAGAATAAATAATTTGAATCGCGATTTTATTCTTTTTGAAATAATTTTCAAGCTCATTCTAAATAAGATTTCAATTTTGACAAAAGTATTTATTTAAATAACAAAATTTATACAATCTCGTGTATGTGAATACGAAAATGTATAATAGTCACTTAAATGGTGAAATTAACCCAAATAAATATTTTAAAGTGCATTTATTTGGAAAAAAATAATTGTTACAATTTTATTTGAAATTTGAAGAAACCCGAGATTAAACGTAGTTGTGGAGGGCTAAAATTAGGTGTCAATAACAGCCCCCTCCATTTGGGTAGGATGGATGCAAGTAATCCTGGGCAAAGGGAGGTTGACGTTTCTAATTTTTGTCCGATCACAAATTTGTATCTAAGAGAGGTTGGTTTTCTGCACGAGCTTCATGGAGTTATGGCCAACCCTCGGTATCAGGTTTCCTACATATCTCAAGTTTCATGAGAATTCAGGCCACTTGTAGTTCATAAAATCTTGATTCTAAGCACGATTTTCAAGAAAATTTACCAACTATCACGGTTTTAGAGTGCTTCGGTTAAACCGGAAAACTAGGGAATAAAGGGATTAGGGAAGAGATTGGAATGAAGTCAAGTTTTCTACATAGATCCCAGCCTACATATCCCAAGATTTAGGGAATCAGACTGCTTGTAGTTCGACTCAATCGGTACAAAAGATAGCCCTTTATTTTGGACTATCTTTAGCTTGGGATGAGTGACAAGTTAATCGAGTTGCAGAAAAGAGGCATGTAACCTCTTAACCATGAACATGAAGCTCTTCACATCCATAGGTCATAACTTAGCCGGACATAATTTCCAAAACTCTAAGTGTATTGCCACTCGAATTTGAACGAAAAAGAAAGTTCCCCTCAGTATGAGTTAACAAACATCCCATAGGTAAAGGTGAGACCAGAATATCTGAAAAATACCCACATGCCTTCTAATAGAGGCATGGTTAAATAGTGGTGGTGATCATTATTTAGCTCGCGTCTAGAGAGTTTGACATCCCTCTCCATACTATGTCCCGTTTTGCTGCTGAGAAAGAGTTTCACGTTGTGCTGCATCCTTTTTGGAGTCGTCTGCACCTGTGGTTTTGATTTGAGATTTTCATCCTCTCGGATTCTCTTGACAATGCTTCAGGAAAAAAGTGTTAGTGTTAAACATAATTCACGAAAGAGGTAAGTAATCTTTTACCATATCTCTATGTGAGTTGTGGCCTGAAAAGCAAAGTCATACTTTATTATACCTGTTTGATGGGAAATAACTCGCAATAATAGACACAACAACCTCCTTCGTTGTTGTATAATTAGCTCATCTATCGAGCGAATATGTTTTCAAAGTGGGGTGGACCTTTTGGTTACCTATATCACTTATTGTATGTGGCATGACAGCCTCTCCGGTTGTAGCCGATGATCGATTTATAAATTTTCCTTAAATTGTCAATCTTCAGATAATCTTGCATATTATTTAATGTTAGATACGAGGCGAATTATAGATATCCTTTGAATTTCTAACTTTTAGGTAATCCTGCACATCATCCAACTTTGGAAAAGAGATAACTTACAGATATCCCTTCAATCGCTAGCTTTCAGGTGTTCCTGTACATCATCTGACCTTGGATACAATATGAATTATAGATAATCCCTCAAATTGATCATCTTTGGGTAATCCTGCACATAATCGATCTTGGATATGATGCGACTTATAGAGAACCCTTGGACGTATCAATTTGACAATCATGCATATCCTCCGATAAGGATTTAGTTGCGACTTACGGATAACCTTTGAACTATCAACTTTTGGGTGATCTTGCACACTATCCGGTTAGGATGTTATTGTGGCTTATGGATGACCTACAAGCTATCAACTCATAGGTGATCTTGCACACTATCCTATTTCAAATAATATGACTTATAGATGACCTTCAAATTGTCAATTGCTAGGAAATCTTACATATCATTCATCCTTAGATAGCGACCTGAAGGCGTCCCTCCAAATCATGTGCTCTTAATGTATTTAGATGCTGATTCATGAAAAGATGATGATATCCTCGACGCCAGCGTTGTGTCTTGCGTGTCAACAGATATATTGAATGCTGATGATATCCTTGACTCCAGCGTTGTGTCTAGTGTGTCAATAGATATATTGAATGCTGATGATATCCACGACACCAGCGTTGTGTCTAGCTTATCGACAGATATATTGAATGCTGATGATATCCTCGACGCCAGTATTGTGTCTAGTGTGTCAATAGATATTGAATGCTGATGACATCCTTGACACTAGCATTGTGTCTAGCATGTCAATAGATATGTAATGGCCTTTACGACAATGATATGTGATGGCCTTTGCAGCAACGATATGCAATGGCCATTGTGGCAGTGATAAAATAATTTTACCTAGCTTCTTTTGTGGGCGTCCTGCTTTCTACATGTACCTGTACTCAAGGTAGACTATTAGTAGACAGAAAGTCGCTTTTACTAGGGACTATTTTTAGGAAACTTCTAAATACGATAGTGTAAAGAAGAAAAAGTGATTTTGATTGTTAGCTATGATCTCAAGAGATGAGATGGACAAATCAAAAGGTCCTCAATAAATGGGCATTAAACCTATTTTTAGGGCTGCCCTAAAATACTGTTCTTGGGCATTAATGATATGTTGTGGCTCCCAATTTTCTTGGAGATTTTTGAAAGAGACTCTCATTTTACGTATTGATCCCTGCGTCCATAGAAAAATGATTAGTTGAATGAAATCACTCCATGTTGACCTTCTTCGATATTTGATTTGCTCCTTGCCATCTCTTTTCTTACCATCATATTGAGACCTCCACCCTGACACTCTATCCCAAATGATGTCTAGGCAAGTACTAAGTAAGTGAGTCGTAAGATTTTTGAAAATAGTCTTAAATTTTTGAAAATAGTTTTGAAAACTTCTGTAAAATTTTAGAAAATTTCTGCCAGTCATGTCATGTACTAGCTCAATGAACATCTTCCTTGTGGTTCTGACTATACCCGATGGATGGTTTCCAAAACTCATGATTATTTTTGGAGGGTTTCTTCAAGTAGTTCTATCATAGCCAAAAATTGAGTCTACCCAGACTTTGTTATAGTTGGTGGTTTCCAAAGCCTTAACCTCTGGTGCTGGGGAATTTGGAATATGTTTCGGTATTTGGTGGAAATTTTGAGGTCTTCCTCAAAATTTCTGCCCCAGTTTAAACTTGTTTGAGATGATACCAATCTGAGTGGATCTAAAGTCTTTGCTGATCTTCATTCTCTTTGTTGAATGTCGATCTTCTCTTAGTTTCCATTTTCTAGGGTTATATGATCGAGCCTTTGAGGCGCCTACGTATCTCGTTGAAGTAGGAATCAGGTCAAACGTAGTTTAGGTCTACGCTAGGGATATATATAGAAAAATCTAATGGGTTGACCGAAGCCGACATAGGCAGCCTATGTATCCTTTTTGTTGGGAATTCAGGTCATCACGTAGTTCATACATAAAGAGAAATAATATATTATCCTAAGGGGTTGACCGAAGCTGACATAGGCCGCCTACGTATCCCTTTCTTGGGAATTCAGATCAAACGTAGTCCTTACATAAAGAGAAATGATAAATTATCCTAAGGGGTTGACCGAAGCCGACATAGGCCTCCTACATATCCCTTTCTTGGGAATTCAGGTCAAACGTAGTTCGTACATAAAGGGAAATGATAAATTATCCTAAGGGGTTGACTGAAGCTGACATTGGCCGCCTACGTATCCCTTTCTTGGGAATTCAGGTCAAACATAGTTTGTACATAAAGAGAAACGATAAATTATCCTAAGGGGTTGACCGAAGCCGACATAGGTCGCCTACGTATCCCTTTCTTGGGAATTCAGGTCAAACGTAGTTCGTACATAAAGAGAAGCGATAAATTATCTTAAGGGGTTGACCGAAGCCGACATAGGCAGCCTACGTATCCCTTTCTTGGGAATTCAGGTCAAACGTAGTTCGTACATAAAGGAAAAGGATTCTAGGCAGTTACACACTAGCAAACAACATTATTACAAAGGTGATTACAAACAAACTAAGAAAACACAAAAACTAGAACTTCATTCAAACATAATATCTCTTTACCGTATCAAAATTCATTGGTTTGGTCCACTCTGTGCCAACCATCTCAGACAAAATCAGAGCTCCTCCAGATAGCACCTTGCGAACTATGTATGGCCCTTGCCAGTTTGGAGCGAACTTGCCCTTGTACTCCTCTTGGTGAGGGAATATTCATTTGAGAGACAGTTGCCCCACTGTAAATGCTTGAGTTCTTACCTTCTTGTTAAAGGCACGAACCACCCTATGTTGATATAACTGACCATGGTATACAACGGCCATTCTCTTTTCATCAATTAACATGAATCGTTCATAGCGAGCACGGACCCATTCTTCGTTACTCAGTCCATCTTCCTGAATAATCCTTAGGGAAGGTATTTCAACCTCAGCAGGTCTCACAGCTTCATTCCTGTAAACTAGTAAATAGGGAGTTGCTCCTATGGAGGTTTGAACTGTTGTTCGATACCCTAGCAAAGCGTAAGGTAACATCTCGTGCAATGATCTATCATTTTTGACCATCTTTCTCAGGATCTTCTTGATATTCTTGTTAGCAGCTTCTATGGCTCTATTTATTTGGGGAAGGCACGCTGTCGAGTTGCAATGCACAATCTTGAACTGATCACAAATTTCTTTCATCAAGTGACTGTTCAGGTTTGCCCCATTATCAGTAATAATCGATTCCGGCACTCTAAATCAGCAAATCAAGTTATTCCTAATGAAATTTGCAACCACTTTCTTAATGATGGCTCTGTACAAATCCACTTCAACCCACTTAGTGAAATAATCAATGGCAACCAAAATAAATCTATGCCCATTTGATGCTAGTGGCTCTATTTGTCTGATAAAATCCATGCCCCATGCTACGAAAGGCCAAGGAGAATTCATTGCGTGAAGCTCGTGTGGAGGCATTCGAATCAGATCTCCGTGTATTTGAAATTTTGGACATCTCTGCACAAACTTACTACAATCATTTTCCATAGTCATCCAGAAGTAACCGGTTATTACAAATCTTTTTGGCAAGGACAAACCCATTCATGTGGGGCCCATAAACTCCAGCGTGTACCTCATTTATCAACTTATTGGCTTTCGCCGCATCGACGCATCTTAGGAATCCCAAATCAGGAGTCCTCCTAAAAAGAATTTCTCCACTTGGAAAATAATTCTTTGCCAAATGCCGGATTATCTTATTTTGGTTGTTACTAGCCTCTTCAGGATATATTCCAGATTCTAAATACCTCTTAATGTCATAATACCACGGCCTTTTATCGGGATCCTCTTCCACGTGTATGCAATGCGTGGGTTGCTCCTTCAGGTTTATTTCCAAAGGATCTATGTAACTCTGATCCGAGTGCTAAATCATGAAAAATATCGTGGCCAAAGCATCAGCAAACTCGTTTTGTGTCCATGGGATATGTCTGAAATCAACATCCTTGAATCTTCCGCATAATTCTTGCACCAGCTCCATATAAGGAGTAATATTGGAGTTTTTTACCGCCCATTCTCCCCGTACCTGGTGAATTAGCAAATCTGAATCTCCGAATGCTAGCAATTTACGAACACCCATATCAAGTGCCAATTTGAGCCCCAGGATGCAAGCTTCATATTCAGCCATGTTGTTGGTGCATGGAAAATGTAACTTAGCAGTTACTCGATAATGCTGGCCCATTTCTGACACCAAAACTGCTCTAATTCCTAAAACTTTGGAGTTGACCGCCCCATCAAAAAATAGCCTCCATCTGGGGTAAATTTCTGTGATATCTTCTCCTATGAACAAAACTTCCTCGTCTGGAAAGTATGTCCGAAGTGGCTCATATTCCTCATCAACTGGGTTTTCAGCCAAATGATTTGCTAAGGCTTGCCCCTTGATTGCTTTTTGGGTCACATACACAATGTCAAACTCACTCAGCAACATTTACCACTTAGCTATCTTTCCTGTAGGCATGGCCTTCTAGAATATATACTTCAATGGATCCATTCTCGAGATGAGATAAGTTGTGTAGGACTACAGATAATGCCTCAACTTTTGTGCCATCCAAGTCAAAGCACAACATGTCCTTTCTATAAAAGTGTAACGGGCTTCATATGGTGTGAACTTTTTACTCAAGTAGTAAATGGTTTTATCTTTCCTTCTGGTCTCATCATGTTGCCCAAGGACGCATCTGAAAGCATTTTCTGAGACTGACAGTTAAAGCAATAATGGAATTTCTTCTCTCAGTGGGACCAAAACTGGTGGTGTAGATAAGTATTCCTTGATGCGATCAAAAGCTCTCTGACATTCTTCTGTCCACTCATTCAGTGCATTTTTCTTCAACATCTTGAGAATTGGCTCGCATATGACTGTTGATTGAGCGATGAATCTGCTAATGTAATTGAGACGACCCAGGAAACTCATAACTTCTTTCTTGGTCCTTGGCGGTGGCAAGTCTTGAATTGTCTTGATTTTGGATGGGTCTAGCTCGATCCCCCTTCTGCTGACTATGAACCCCAGCAACTTCTCGGATGGCACACTAAAAGCACACTTAGTAGGATTTAACTTCAAACTATACCTTCTTAATCTGTTGAAGAATTTCTCCAGATGAGTTAGATGATTTGAACTCTCAAAGGATTTGATAATTACATCATCCATGTACACCTCAATCTCCTTATGGATCATATCATGGAAAATCGCCGTCATGGACCTCATATACATCGCACCTGCGTTCTTGAGACCAAACAGCATTACCCTATAATGATAAACACCCTAGGTCATAATAAAAGCCATTTTTTATGCATCTTCCTCATCCATCAGTATGTGATGATAGCCGGAGAAACAATCAACGAATGACTGCATTTCATGTTTCGTACAGTCTTTGATGAGAATTTGGATGTTGGGCAACGGAAAATTATCTTTAGGACAGGCTCTATTCAAGTCTCTATAGTCAACACAAATTTGAATTTTGCCATCCTTCTTTGGCACAGGCACGATGTTGGCCAACCATGTCGGATATTTTGTGACCTCGACAACCTTAGATTGGATTTGTTTTGCCACTTCTTCCTTGATCTTTAGACTTAAATCTGGCTTGAATTTTCTCATTTTTTGCTTGACTGGATCAAACTCAGAATATATCGACAATTTATGTGACACAATGCTGGTGCTCAACCTTGGCATATCATCATAGGACTAAGAAAACATGTCGATATACTCCCGCAATAGGTGGATGAGCTTTTCCCTTTGTGGTGCTGTGAGGTGGACACTGATACTGGTCTCTTTAATTTCATCGTAATCTCCCAAGTTGACTGTTTTAGTTTTTTCCAGATTAGGTTTTTCGCGATTCTCAAATTCCTCCATATCTTCAACTAACCGTTCCTCGTCCCCTTTATTTTGTTTATTCAGGCTTTGACATGATAGAACATTGACAGGTTTTAAGCTACTGTTACTGTAATGGAAAAACAAACTAAGTTAGATAATAAGAAAATAACAAAACATATGACTAGGAGTGTTTTAGAACTAATATAGTTTTCCAAATAAATGAAGGCCTTTTCATTGAAATTTGAGAAATAATTGCAAAACCATGGCTTGTGACTTGCACAAATACAAGCCCCCGCCTTTTTTGAAAGCAGTAAGATACGAAAATAAAGTTTTGAGATATAAAAGGTGGATCGTGGGATCTCTTCCGGATCATCAATGATTTTAAAAATATTAGTAATTGCCCTTTCATCTACCATGATGGGCGATGGGTTATGAGTAGGGTGGAGGTCCAATTTTGCAAAGCCTCCCCTAGCGCAATCTGCTTTACCCCGCTGTACTCTGGGAGATCTTCTGGTACAGCATTGCATCCTTCAAATAAATCTCTTATCCCATCCCCAAGACCATCATTATCTGACATCTCTCATATGGGAAATGACTGAAACAGGAGTGGCAAGGGCCTAAACAGACTTTTTTCTGGCTCATCCCTAACCCTATTTTCTCTGGTAGGCTGATACCCTAACCCGTGCTTAGATCTTCTGTTTGGGATCATAATAGGGTCGATAATTCCTTGTAAATTCTTGCCCAAGCCTCGACCAGGCTCAAACCCATTTCTTAACATCACAGTTGCAATTATTTTGTAGATAGAAGGCATTGATATTTTAGGTGTTGAATCTCTTTTCGCAACGTTTACAATTTCCACTATATAGAAACTGCTACCTTTTGGAACATCTTCAATCACCGGTACATAACCATTGGGATGGTCTGCTTGACTTCCTTCTCCTTGGATGACTACTTCATGATCTTTCCAAATGAAATTCAATAATTGATGAAGAGGTGATGAAATTGCCTTTTCCCCATTTATCCATGGTCTTCCCAAAATGAGGTTGTAGCTAGGATGGATATCCATAACATGAAACTTAGTCTTAAACTCAGCAAGCCCCATTTGGATGTGCAAGTCAATATCTCCTATGGTATCTCTCTGCCCTCTATCGAATGCTTTCATATTTACATGGCTTTGAAAAATTTTCCCCTGATCATAGCCTATTTGGACCAACGTGGAGAGGGTACAAATGTTCACACCAGATCTATCATCTATTAATACCTGATTAATTTCATAATCTCAATAAATAACGGTGATATGCATGGCTTCGTTGTGCATTGCTTCTTCAAACGGTAACTCTTCATCACTGAATGATATGCGATGGTTCCCCACAACGTTCCCTATCATCGTAGCGAAATTCTCGACGCTCGTTCCTGTGGGAACATACGCTTCCTCCAAGACCTTCGACAGAGCCTGTCGGTGGTGTTGCGAGCTCAATAATAGTGCGAAGATATAGATTTAGGCTAGCGTTTTCTCCAAGTGTTTGAAAATTGAGTAATCCTTGGGTTGCATACGTCTTTAAAATTTCTTAGCCTCTCCTTCAATGATTGGCCTTTTCTGTGAATCTTTCTTGTTGGTCAATTCCTCAGGGATGTAACATCGTCCTGATCGCGTCATCCCCTGGGCAGAGGTGGTTTACACAATAAATTTCTTCTTTGAAGGGGGAACATACACTTGAGTCGGTGCAGTCATCACTCTAAATGGGGCTTTCTCGCTGATACTTAAGGCAGCCATGACTTTCTCTATCTTTCCTACCTCTTTCGCCCTTTTGTGCTTTTCGGAGTTCACCTAGGTAATGGTCTTGCCAGATTCCTATTTGCCTTCTATTTTAATCATGTTATCTGTAGATCCCCCATGGTTGGGCAGTGGATTACTGCTAACATTTGGAGTAGGTGCCTGAAGCGTGATGACCTTTTGATCAATCAGATCTTGGATTCTATGTTTCAAGATAAGACAGTCCTCGGTACTATGCCCTGCTGCCCCTGAATGATATGTACAATTTTGATTAGGGTGATAAAACTGGGAGCTAGGATTGACAGGCTTTGGCTGTATTGGTTGCAAATGACCAACATTCTTCAATCTTTCTAACAATTGGGTGCGACTTTCAGCTAGTGCGGTAAAGTTTCAGGGAGGTTTCTTTTCGTGGTTTGGATGCTGGGAGTTATACGCGTTTAGGTTTGTAGGAGGGGGTACTTGGTGATAAATTGGAGGTGTTTGGAAATTTGTTCAGCTATTTAGGGTAGTAGTTTGAAAATAAGACTGATAATTTAGAGGTGGAACTGGGTATTGGGGAAAGGTATTTGGCTGTGGATCTTGGTATGATGGTGGGATTTTTAGGAGTGGAGTTTGGTATTGGGGGTGGACGTAGAATGCGTGCGGAAGGTTAGGTGATGGTGGGGAAGATATAACATTTCTAGAGTTGAACCGCTGTTTCGATTTTGTAATAGAATTGGCAGAAACCCGACCTACCTCTTCCTTCTTCTTCTTAGAAAACATGACAGTTCCAGATGATTTTTGGATTTGGAAATGAATTTGGTGGATTCGAAGGTAGGTTTGCCGTATTTTGTGGATTTGGGAGTAAATCTTGCAAATTTAGGAATGCGTTTTGTTGATTTGAGAATGTATTTTAAGGATTTGGGAATGGATTCGAAGATGAGTTCTGTGGGGTTGTGGATGGATTTTGTAGATGGTAGGCATCTGTATTATTTTCACGATTAGTGTTTTGGATAAATGGAGGAGCAGAGCCGGATGATAGGTTAGTTGGTTGGTCCCCGAGAATAGGGGTACTGAGGGGAGGGATTTGGAGTGGAGTCCCGTGTCCCCCCGGAGCAGGGGCATTGACGGTGATGGCCAAGTTAGCCAATTCTCGAGTGCCATTTATTTCCTCCTGAAGCAATTCTAATTTTCTTGCAAGTTCCACAATCATCTGATTCTGTTCCTCTATCACATTATCCCGGATAGCCAATGCACTTTTTTCGTCATTTCCTATCATTTTTGAATGATGGTCCGAGGATGGGATTTTTTGTTCTTTCGATTGGGTGAAGTAGGGATGTTCTGCAAGTTTATCAACACGGAGTAATTCTATTATCTGCAAAGTAAAACAACTCAAAGGCAAATGTGTTAGTTTCCGTATATGATAAGTAATGCAAAATATTTGACAGGAAATAATCACACAGAGTTGTTCGAGTCATAGCCAAATTCATCCGTAAGACATAGCAGATAAACTTGCCTTTGATCTCAACAAATGCATATAAGCACATAAAATAGTTATTTCACACAAGACATTAAAATAACTCGTATCCTAATTGGGGTGACCCTTTTTGAGCCAAGGGTTCAGGCCTAACGATTTTTTGAAGAAAATATGTGTTTCCTAAAATTCAATCCATTAACCCCCAACTCATATAGACACAAAAGTGCATAAATGCCTACAAAAGATAACGAAACAGGGATACAATTTTTAGGGAAAAGGGGAAATAACATGAAAGAAGATAAGTTCCCGTGCAAGGGAGAATAGAAAAGCTAGCTACTGGAGGCTTCTTCGTCTGCTTTTACCTTCTTTGCCTTGTTTACCTCATGTGCTATTTGATACCTATTGATGATAAGGTGAATCCCGCATAATTGTGCCTTGCAGTCGTAAGTCATTTCTCCTATGTTGTCGAGTTGGGAGGCCATGCTATCGTCCAAATCGATTAGGCATTTCCTGGCATCATCAGCGTCCTGCCTAGCTCTTTTCAACTCTTTCCTCAATGTATGTATGGTCAAAGCGTCTTCCATGTGCATATGTCGGTGCGCAATTTCACTTTTCTGGAACTCATCTTGTAGCCTGTAAAGCCAAATTTGATGCTCGGATTCTACATCCACAACCCAAGTGGGCACATTTGGTCTCAGATTCAATGCTCCAGTGAGGCTCTTTTTCAACCACTCCTTGTAAGTGTCGCTGACTTTAGGTTCATACCCTATACAGAAAGAGACTTCTACCCACTTTTTCCTTTTCCATCCATTTATCATGTAGTATTTGAGCGAGGGCTTACTTTCATCATATTCGGTGAAGAATCTGAGCATAGAATCAATTTGAGGTGTCTCCTGCTTGATCTCGAATTGCCTAAGAACTCTACCAGGATTGTAGGGGCGGGTTCCCCTGAGACCCGGGAGCACTAAAAAAGGCCATTTGCCCCCTCGAATGATGTATTTCCCTGAACGAAGATAGTTAAGGGACCATTGGACATTGTCATCTCTTAATTCTCCAAGAGTCTTAAACCAAAATTCGTGGGATGATTCCCTTTTGAACTTCTGTAAAAATTACCACATGTCGTACGATTCTAGCAGATTTCTCTTTGTTTTGTGATCAGGTTGTGCCGTTCTAGGATTTTTCACCAAATGCATCATCATCAACCATTGTAATATAAGGTTGCAGCCTTGAAAGAAATGATTCTCGACTTGACATCTTCCCAAAGCGAGATATATGTTGGCGACAATCATGGGGGCTAAGTTGTGGAATACTTTTTTAGAATTGTATTCTATTCCAAAGAAGAGTGCATGGGTCACTGTGACAACCCTCAGATGAATTGTGCCATTTTCCCCCTGCGGGAACACCATGGTTCCAAGTAGGCCTACTGCAAATGCAAAAGCTCTCGTTTCCTTCCATTTTGCTTCCGACTCCAATGTATGCCCAAATTTATGAAAAGAGTTGAATCTTCCAACCGACGGTACAACTCATGAAAAATGATATTTGCTCCATCATGTTCTCCTAGCTAGGTGTCATCGTCAGTAAAAATACCTCCTTGATCTTTTGATGATCCCACACATCCGGAACTAAAATATTCTTATCCGGTGTCTCCCTTCTCTTAAAACACATTTTCGTACTCTCGTAACAAATCAATACCTCTTCAATGGTGGGGTTCAATTCAACATCCCCGAAGCGAAATACCATGTTCTGATCATTCCAAAAAGTTGTTAGTACATGGATCATTTCGGGCCAAGCATCCATCTCGATCAAAGAAGGAAGATGCCCAATGTGTGTTCAAACAATCTTTCTCTCTTCTGCGCTCATGTGGTCCCAACATAGTTTCAAGAACCCGTCAGGCTTGGTAACCATCTTGAACTTTTCGCGAGAATGTAGTTGAGTCATATCCCGTATAAAAGTAGACAAAGATAAGCCTTCCCCCGACCCCAAAGGATAATGGATTGAATTTAGATAAGCATGTATTTCTTCAACACATAAATATGATTTGTCTGTAATTGACTTGGGGTCAATAGATGCAGGTTTTCTAATGGGACCAATACCCTGCTCGGATATTGGGTTGTCCTAGGCATATGCCTAAAATAGGGTTTTGGTTTCGTTCTATCCTCAGCGTAGAGTGGGCTTGGACACTGTTTCTCAAGCAGACAACTTGAGTTTGAAAATACGAACAGCCTCAGACGACTCACGTGCTGATAAGTTGTTCGTATTTCCAACACATTTTGGAATTGAACAACAAGGGCTAGGATATCCATGAAACCCCAAAATAGTTTATAAGATGCAGGAAATGCCATGAGATGCGATAATTAAACTTTACATAATTGAAACACATAAACACATAAATAGTTAATCAAAGATGAAATAAAACATTTGGTTAGAACCTAGTTAGATCCCCAGAAGAGTCGCCATTTCTGTTTTGTGGAGAAATTTTGACTTTTGAAAGAGAGTTGCCACTTAATTTGGAAAAGTATTAAGAAACCTTTATAAATACTTCAAACTATTCAAAACAGGAAAATCATTTTAAGTTAGAGATTCTAGATAAGCGGTTCCTATTAACGTTTTAGGAAGGTGTTAGGCACCTAAAACGTCCGCTAAGTTGCGGTTATCCAAACTGTTCGAAAAAAACTTAGATTAACTTTGAAAAAAGTTTATTTTTCAAAACGAAAGCAATTTAGAAATATTTTGGTGTTTAAGCAAAACTAGTTTTTTAGTGACTTGACTAAGGAATTAACTAGGTTTGCAAAACACATAAAGCCTGAGGAAGAGGGGGAAGTGGGAAGTAAGGGATTTAAGTCCTCGGACCCAAATCAATAAACCTGTCCTAGTCTAATTGGGCCTTGGACCCATTTAACCTGTCCTATTCTAATTTTTGAGTCATCGACTTGATTCTCGCTCTACCTATATTAAATTTACAATCTTGGCTTCGGGGCCCAAATGAATAAAATAAACAACTAAATAAATAAAGATAATAATAATAAATGAATAAATAAATGGAACGGAAGGCCGAGAATTTCAAGTCTCTTGGCTACTTTGACGATAATATTTTAATCCATTCTTCTTGCATTGATACGCCATACGATCGACCTTTAATTTTGGATATAGGCCTCATTGGCCCCTTCGAAAATGCAATGGGAGGGGAGGTCCATGGTGGACTCCAAAGCAAATTCACATGCCATGCAAGGAAAAGACAATAGATTAAAACATGTTCGAAATATGTATAGCTACCTCATAAATTAATACAACATTACGATCATGTACTACAATAACAATAGTTGTAAGGAAGAAACTTAGAATATCACAAGCAAGAAAATTAACAGGCATAACATCGAAAATGACCAAATAATTTTACAATGGGATACTATGAAAGTCTATCAATGCAGGAAACAAATCAATCTTTTTTAGAACAAGAAAACTTGCTAAAAAGAAGAATAGACTAACAAAAAAGATAGCAACAAACCAAGTAAGAATGCAACAGTGCACGAGAAGAATCAAATAACTAGATAATCAAGGAGTTAAACTTTTAGAAAGCAATATTAAGCATATGTGATACTTCCTTGGTAAAGTTTGAATAATAATTCATGTAAAAGAACCCAAATAACTCCTATTTTTTTTTCATGCATTGGAGGATATCCTATAGAAACAACAAAGGGGACATGAATTGGAAGGGAATACCATGCTAGAATGTTGAGACTAAGTAGGAATATTCACGCATTCATGGCAAATCAGTCCATGACAAAAGAAATACAAATTTTCACTACTTGTAGCATCAAACAACTACACCATAATTGCAGGCTGGAAGGCAGAACACAAAATTATAAACATTAAAATTAGCAACTTTAAGGTAAAGACAACTAGAAAGCCGCTTCTTGCACTTTATAAAATCAATCATACCAAGCGTCCAAGAGTCAAAAGTCAGTTAGAATTGCACACAATCAAAATATGAACCTATTACATCAGTTTTAATTGCCCTAGAGTTATATGCAGCTACACAGAACGTGTATTACCCGTCATAACCTCAAATGCATTATTGGATACGCAACTTGATAGTGAAACAACTTAAGCAAAAATTAATATCTCATCGGATAAGCTCACACAGGAAGTCAGATAGCACGTAGTGTCAGAACATGCCTAATATGTTTCTTTAAACTATCATACAAATTACTCTATCCTTCAGAAACAGGAACACTAGTATGAGATTTAGAGGTATTCATAGACATGACGTAACCCTCCTTAATCATTTAAGCTATAATACAAACAACTAGAATATGCAATAACGTCTGAGAACTAAAAGTAAACATTTTAGCTGGCCTAAGTACAGAGAAGCATAAGTGTTTAGATATTAGAACAATATATAAATTACAGTCATATGGTCAGCTAAAGATTCAAACTTAAAGTAATTTGAAGTAATGCCCACATTTGTTTCAAACAAAGCCCTGAACATTATAGCATGAATTATACCCAATACACAACAAACATACCCCAACATATCTCCTCAGGTCGCTAAGTAATACGCAAAACAACACTCTTCATCAAAGCCAAATTGAAAACTACAAAATACTAAAATTTATTCATTCAAGCAACACATTGGCAGATAACCCGAATCACTATTGTTCATGAGACGATAATCGAAGTAGGCGATTGTGAAACTCACGACATGTCTACTAATTCCGCTAACAGACGATTACCAAACAATCCTAAGGCCGTCAAGGCCATCTACAGCAAAATAAGTCCCAGCCTCATTCACAATTAATACTGCACAGATAGATAATTCTACGGAGAGAAGGAGATGAAGGAGAAAATAATTAAATTAAAAGGGCAAAAACATGTTTACCTCCTTAGGGGTAGCAAACGGAACGAAGAGCTATCAATAAACTTGTCGCTATTGGAATCTTACGGCGTCGACTACCAACAGCGCATCTCTTTACTTTTTCCTCTTACAGAATTTGAAAATCACTTTCAACTAAAAAAATTCAACTTGAATTTAGAACTCTCGAATTTCCTTTCAGTTTCACCAAAAATTACTTCGAACCTTCGAACTCAAGAAATTTCGAAACCTCAAGTTTTCAGCCTAAACTTTCAAACCCTTTAAAGAAAAGAAAGAAAAATTTCTGAACCTCCCAAA
>NW_025849817.1:0-1007 GCF_002878395.1 Capsicum annuum
AACCATTCTGAGGCCAGATCAGAAAGACTCTCGCCAAAGAAGGCCATGAGCAGCTCTTCTCTTCCTCCTGCAGCTCTCAACTGGTTGCAATAACGTCTTAAGTATGCCACGGGATCACCGTGTCCTGCATACTTCTCGAACTTAGGCATCTTAAAACCGAGGGGAAGGTTGATGTCTGGGAACATGCAAAGATCTTTATAGGAAACATTCCTATAATCTCCGATTCCTTGCAAATTCCTCATAGCCTGTTCTAAACTTTTTAATTTTCGGGCTATGATATCCTATTCCTCTATTGCGACAGGTTTCTCCGTATCAAATGGAAATGCAGGCGGCTGAGTGTACCCATACGGTTCATTCATTTGCAAAGTAGGCTCCGGGGCATAATACTGACTATCTGAAACCTTCAGTACTGGCTCACTGGCAGACCTAGGAAGCCTCATTGTGGGACGCACAACATTATGGGAGTTTTATGTGGTGGCGGAGCCACGAATATTGGTGTGATCGGTGGTGCTGGCTGAGCAGCTGGTCTTGATTGGGGAACTGCCAAGGGAACACCAGAACTACCAGGATAATAATGTCGTGGAGTGAATCCTAGCGCGTGCTCAGGTGACTCAGTAGGAGCAGAGAATTGTTCCTGAGAGAGCGGTGGGCATTTAGAGATATTCCCAAGACCTTCAGGGAGCGGAGGAGGAGGCATTCCGCTGGCCCATGCCCGGTGTAAATCTATCAATTGTTGCCTGAGCCTTACTACCTCATCATTGTGTTCAAAACTTTTTACCCTGTGATCCTGATCCGGGTCAATGAGCGAATTTTCAATCTCCCTGCTAGCCATGGCGAGCTTTGCTTTGGATCTAGTGAAGTATGGGTGACTAGCTAGAGTGCTGCAAACCTACCACTGTTATCTAAAAGAACATGCTCATCAAAGACGACATCCGTTAGGATTAGGGCACACAACAAGCATGGGAATCACATTGGTAAAACTATCCTAAATTTATGTTCATTTCTAC
>NW_025849818.1:0-1192 GCF_002878395.1 Capsicum annuum
AACTTATTTTTTAGTATCTTTTTAATTGATTTGATAATTCACTGCATTATTTTCCTCGATCATTGTGTAAAACGTAAGAAATTCTTACGTTTTTGAAAAAGTCAACTCCGTTAGTTGACCGTTAAGAAAAAAATAAAAAAATGTAATAAATTATTACGTTTAGCCTATTTTGGTAACTTTTTAATAGGTGACCTATTTTGGTCACTTTTTAAATTCTATGTCTCATTTTGGTTCTGAGTTCACATATATATTGTCTATTTAATAATTTCCAATAGATGAGTCATATGTTGCAACAATTTAGTCATATGTTGCAACAATATCTATATTTGTTGGATAATTTTTAATAGATGAGTTAGCTATTGCAACAGGTTAGTCATTTGTTACAACAGATGTCTATATATGTTTGGTCATTTTCAACAAATATCTTTAACTGTTTGGTCTTTTCCAACAGATTACTCATCTATTGCAACATGTTAATTGAAATCATAATTGAACTTATCAATTCATCTTTAATTTTAGTTAAATCAATATTGTTATTGCTAATAATGTCTTAATTTGAATCATTTCAAATAAAATTGGTCAATTAACACTTTACTCAAGATGGATACACTTAGATGATCATGTAATTACTATTTGATTAATTGAAATCGTAATTAAATTATCAATTCATTTTTAATTTTAGTTAAATCAATTTAGTTATTACTAATAATTACTTAATTTTAATTATTTCAAATCAAATTGGTCAATTGATCATTCTACTTAAGACAAAACACTTAGTTGATCATGTAATTACTATAAAATTAATTGAAATTGTAAGTGAACTTATTAATTCATCTTTAATTTTAGTTAAATAAATATAGTTATTTCTAATTATGACTTGGTTTGAATCATTTCAAATAAAATTGGTCAATTGATCACTCTACTCAGGACGAACACACTTAGTTGATCGTGTGATTACCATGAGATTAATTGAAATAGTAATTGAACTTATTAATACTAGTTAAATCAATTTAGTTATTACTAATATAATGGATTAATATGAATCAATCGATGACTAAGATGTTGCAAAAGATGAGTAATCTGTTGAAAATGACCAAATTGATAAAGACATTTGTTGCAACAGATTAGTCACCTATTGCAATAGATTAGTAATCTGTTGGAAATAACAAACAAATAAAGTCATATGTTGCAA
>NW_025849819.1:0-36227 GCF_002878395.1 Capsicum annuum
AAAACTATATCAGTTTTTTATGGGACTGAATGAGTCATACTCTCAAGTAAGAAGTCATATTCTATTGTTGAGTCCTGTACCAAGTGTTAATCAAGCGTATGCAATGGTAATGAGTGATGAAAACCAACGAGCTATGTCAGTTACCTCTAATGCAGTTGGTCTGCTTGGTTCTATTGCTAACAAAAATCAAGGTTTAAGAGAGGCTGATGCTATAGCAATGTATGCAAAGTCTGGTACTGGAAGCACAAGGTTTAAAAGGAAATACAATCCTAACTACAATCCCAATGAATTTTGTGATCATTGCAAGTTTAAGGGACACTATAAAGTGGACTGCTATCAACTGATAGGATATGCACCAGATCATCCAAAGTTTGGACAAAAGGAGAAGCATGATCCTAGACACTATGTTGAAAAACATGAGACAAGAATCAATTTTGACAATAGTTATAAGTTCATAAGAGGACCTGCTGCACACAATGCTGTTATACAAGATTGGTCTCAATAAGGTGAATATGGTCAATATCAGAGTTATAATCAAGGGAACAGTTATGGGACAACTACTTTGGCTGGAGCTGGTCATGTGCCAACTCAGCACTATGACTCTACACAAGGAAACCAACTGAGGTATAGTAAAGGTCCAAGACTCAATCAGACCCAATATGAACATTTATGTCTGCTGCTCGAAAAAGACACTATCAATGCTTAAGAATCAGACCATGCAACTACTCATTCAGCTCATACAACAGGTATCTGTAGTGCTCTGACTATCACCACTAATCCTCCAAGCTGGATTATTGACTCAGGAGCTACAAATCATATGACATATGATAAGTCTATGCTTGACACTAACACATTAACACACACAGGAAAATTAAAAAAAGTGGTGTTACCAAATGGTGAACTAAGTAAAGTATCTCACATTGGTTCTAGTAGTATCTCTTCAAGAACCAAAGGGCATAATGTGTTTTTGTTCCTGAATTTAAATTCAATCTGTTATCTGTGGCAAAACTAACCAAGCAATTGAATTGTTCAGTTAAGTTTTATCCTGATTTTTGTGTTTTTCAGGATCTCTTCACTAGGAAGGTGTAATGCCCCAAAGTTTTTCTTAGCTAAATTTTGTCCCTAAAATATCAAGCATTGGATTCTAGAATAATTTATACTTATTTCCCTATTTAATACCTTAGATTTCAACTTTTCATTACGTAGATGATTGAATAAGCTTTCCGTCGATATAAGATTCGTCCAAAACGGACACTCGGTGAAGAAGTTATGGCTATTTATGTGTTAGTCGTAAAACATTATCATTTTGGTGTTTAGCGCGCCGCGGAGAGGATTTAATTAGCAATTGTCAAATTTCAGTGGGACATCGCGATAGTGGCGTGTCGCGGAGGATCCCGATTTCTCACTCATCAATTTTCAATGAGCCACCGCGATAGTGGCACGTTGCAGTGGTCCATAAAATCGGGTTCCCAGTTTAATTTTTCCAGCTTCGTTCAGAAGTTAATAAGGGTAATTGGGACTTTTTCCAAGCCTATAAAAATGTCCAAATAGTAGATTAAGACCTCTACAAGCAGAATATATAACATTCTCAAGATTTTTCTCAAAACAAAAATCCTAGTTCATATACTTCTCCTCCAAGAAACTCAAGATTCAACCGTGGGTTTTCAAAATTGATTGAAGATTTGGAATCCTCAAACCGTAGGCTTCAAGGATCATCCCTTATTCTTTGTAATCGAGGTACGTGGGGTTTATCCTAAAAACTACATGGTCTTGAAATTGTTAAAGCATGATTTAAAGGTTTTGATGCATGTATTTTATGGGGGTTTTGAAAACTATATTATTGATTATGCATTTTGAAAGTTTCAATGCTACTATTGCTTTGGCCTTGTGGTCTTTTCCCCTAAATTGATTTACATATGTATGTATATGTATGAATTTGAGATTTAAGATTGTTGGTAGCAAAAATTTATGAACTCCCTCTCTTGTATTGAATTAAAGATTATGATTTTGTGATTTGAAAAATGTTTTTGCAATATCCTGGCATTTGAAAATGATTTGGAATTGTTGAGAGGGTGTTTCTTGTATGTACGATAAAGAATTGCATGTGTCTACATGAGGTTTGAAAAAAAAGGATTCATTGAATTGAATTATTGAAATGCTGGTCTCAAAACTTGTGTTTTCAATATAGAGATTTATGATAGACTAATAATGGCTCAGAGATGTGACTTACAAGTCAATGGTATGACAATACCATATGTATTTATGCCATAACAGATTATGTTTTTAGAGTATATTTTCAGAGTATGTTTTCAGAGATTGTATGTTTTGATAGAGTTTTAAAAAGGGCTTAAAGAGGGTTAGGTGGTTACCCGAAGAAGGCGCGAGTTCAAGAAAATCTTAGCCTGAAACTGTATTTGCTGATACGTGTAGATTATTATTGTACGCTGGCGACGTCGGTATGGTGTAGATTCAGAGACTCTGACCCTTGCGGCACACTTGGGTTGGGGGATTTGCTGCCAAGTTAATGACAGTTTCCATATAGCCCATGGAATTTTTTAGAGTTGTAGGGTATACCACCTAGCGCAGAAGTAACACAGATTTCTCAAAGTTGAGATGATTTTTACAGAGTCTTTAAAATACCCATGTGAATTCTTACTATTTGATATACTTACGAATTGTTTTAAATTGCTCTCATATATGTTGATTAATAAATGATTATTTTGGATATACTCTGCGTACCGGTACATCTGTATTGACCCCTTCCCCCTACCTCTCAGGTTCTGAGACTCAGTCTAGGGGTTCAGATAAGCAGTAGATAATTCAGAAAGCCGATCAGATTGTGCAATGGTGAGCCCTCACTATTCCAGAAGGCCTGTCTTTTCAGATTATGTCACTTATTTCATTTTTGTTCTACTGGCGGCCTTGTCCCAGTTTCAGACAGTTGTCATATTTTCATGTAGTAGAGACTGTCAGATTTTCATGTAGTAGAGATTTTGCAGACTGAGTCAGATATTATTTAGATGTAGTTGATTTATAGTTTCCATACTTATGTTGAATTCAGAATTGACCATGTTTTCGTAGTAGATTATGTTTTCGCATCTTCTTTTATTATATGAATGTTATGCATGATTACCAGATAGAGAAGGGCGTTTCGGAACTTCATGGTTCTGGATGTTTGTCATGGCCAGGCCCTAGTTCGGATCGTGAAAAACTTGGTATCAAAGTACGGTTCATGGTCCCAGGTTGTCTGTGAAATCACGTCGGGTAGAGTTCTATTTATGGGTGTGTAGTGTGCCATACTTATAAGAAGGAGGCTACTAGGCGTTTAAGAATGTTTCTCTTCTTTGTGATTTAGTTCGTGCTTCAGAGTCTAATCTGTCCCCTAATCATTGACCTCTTGCTTTTTAGAAAACTAGCGATGCCTCCCCGTCGCACCAACATTAATGCTTAGATGATGAAGTCTGTCCCACCCATGGGATGCAGACTCGTAACAGAGATCATATCCCAGAACATGTTCCTACTTCGAAAGTACCTCCTGTACCGACCAGCCCTCCCAGAGCTCCCCGGATAGGGGGCAATCACACTCAGCCTCGTGAAGGAGAGGTTTCTAATGCTGAATTCAGACAATCTATTCACATACTTGCACAGTTGATAGCCGCACATACTCAGAGGTCAGAGGATACTGGGTCTACGTCTATTACTTTTGAAGTTACTAGAGTGGGCCAGTTCATGAGAATGAACCCGCCCAAGTTCTCTGGCACTAAGGTAGAAGAGGACCCGCAGGAGTTCATAGACGAAATGGAGAAGATTTTCAAAATAATACATGTTGATCAGGTGGAGGTTGTTGAGCTAGTAGCATACCAGCTAAAAGATGTAGCGAACCAATGGTACAATGAGTGGGAAGATACGAAGGGTGACAGTGCTAAGCCCATAGTTTGGGACGAGTTTGTGGAAGCTTTTCTTGACTGATTCTTTCCTTTGGAGCTAAGGAAAGCTAAAGTAGAGGAGTTCATGAACCTTAAGTAGGGTAAGATGAGTGTTCAGGAGTATACTTTAAATTTTAACCAGTTGGCCCATTATGCTCCTGAGATGATGAGTAGTATAAGGGCCCGAATGAGGAAGTTTGCTTCCGGCCTTTCAGATGATCTGGTGCTTAAGTGTCAGGGAGCTATGCTGAACAGGGATATGGATTTTGCTAGACTATCAGTCCACATGCAACAAGTTAAGAAAAACAATAAGAAGATAACTGAATCTAGGGAAAAGAAAAGGTAAGCAAAGAGAGCCAGAGCGACAGACCAGAGTCATAGTCAGCAGCTGTAATGCCTCACATTTTGGGCTACAATAAAGATCATGATTTTGATGCGTTGATAATCCAGAAGCCATAAAATCCTATGCCAATACTTCATGTTAATTATTTGTGTAGCATGTGAATCCATTCAAGCTTGAATTTAGACCATAGAGGTCCTTCAACTCATGGAAGAGTTGAAACTATTTCGATCGAGTAAGTTTTAGTGGATGTTGTAAAGTGTGTCATCTTTCATCGACCATAACTCTTTGTATATGTCAAATTAGGAAGCCTACTATGTGTCAAATGATAGGTATTCGAGTTAGCTTTCCAACGATACCAATTTGGCTAAAATCTAACATTCGAGCAAGAAGTTATGGCTTTTCAAAGTGATATGCGTCACCTAACCAATTGCCCATGGCCACTGGAAAGCATAGGCAATAGCATAGGAGGCACCTATGTAAACATAGGTGATATCCTAGGCGGCGTATGTGAACATAGGCAATGGGATGGGCGGCGCCTATGTAAAGATTTCTAGTGACTTAAACACTCCGTTTAGGGGACAAAGTGGTCCCTTTCCACCCTTACTTAGCCCTAAAACACAAAATTCAGTTCCAAGGACCCCAAAATACACCTTCATTCATCAAAAGTGCTCAAAGATTCTCCTTAGGGTTTCAAAATTAAAAAAAATCTAAATAGTTCAAGATTCGACCGTAGGTTTGCAAAGATAATTGCATATTTGGAATCACCAATCCGCAAGCTTCAAGAAACATCTATTATCCTTGGAAATAGAGGTACGTGGGGTTATCCTAAAATCTCATGGGTGTATTTTTTATGAACATGGATGCTTTTAAATGGGGGTTTTCAATCAAATGCTAATAACTTGCTTTCAATATGATTTCTAAGTCATCTTTCTTTATGTCATGGGAATTGTTTGCCTATATACTTCAACGGTTGAAACCATGCATATGTAATTTGAGATTTTTCATGGAAGTTTGATAAATACGAATGATAAATTGCTTTCAAATTCCCATGATAATGTCTTGATACCCCATATCATATTGTGATCAACAAAAGAGAGCATGAAATGTGAAATAAATATTGTTCACCACTTGTAAATGATGAAGCACCTTGGTTTTTACATGGTTATGCATATGTGGAAGTGATATTGAGGACTTGCAAGTTGGGTTTGACGATACCCTACAGAACATGATATGTGATTGAATCAGATGAAATTTGAATGTATTAATTTTTACATGAGAAAAGTGGATGCTCGAAAAAGGCATTTGAGAGTAAGGGATCATCACTGGAAAACGTGTTTGCCGACAAGGAATTTTGGTACCAGGCTAAGTGATCTTGTGTACTTGACTTCATGTCATTCCCAAATTGGGACTATAGGTAGGAGCCCGAGCTAAGTGATCTTGGGCACTACCAGTGGGTTGAGACACTATGCTTTGTGGTCTTGAGTGTCTCTCCCTCACTTATACTCTAATCTCGGCGGCAACCAAGGTTAGAAAGTTGGTGTAAATTATGTAGGGCATTCCACCTAGCTCAGTTGCATTTCATTGTTATTGAGAAACTATTGCATTACAACCATGTGTTTTCAAATGATTTGGTACGAAATTGCTTTATAATGGCTCTCAACTATATTTTGTAAAAATATTATGTTTTGTTTTGATATTTCTGCGTGCCAATACTTTTGTACTGACCCCCTCCCCTCTCTAACCTCTCAGGTTTAGAGGCCCAGTCTATGGGTCAAGAGAACCAGTAGATCATTCAGACAGAGTTGCAGAGACAGGTGATGAGCCTTCTATGTTTTGGAAGGTCTTATGTCCTGCAGTCCTTTTATCTTATATTTAGTTTTGGGGTCTACTAGGGGCCTTGTCCCAGTTTATATACAGTTACTTGACTCAGTCATTTGTTAGAGATTTTTGCAGACAGTTGTTTAGATGTTCATTGATGTTGGGGGAACCTTACCTCCCTGTTATTGTTTCTTTTCATATTTATGACCATGTTTTCGAATTATTACATTTCTTCCATATTAATTTGATCATATGAATCAGGTGCATGATTACCAGACAGATAGGGGTGTTTCGGGCCTCCATGGTTTGAAATTCTCGTCAGAGCCAGGCCCTGGTTTGGGTTGTGATAGCAGTAGAGCAGTAATTCGGGCGGTAAATGGCAAAAAAAATAATTAGGGTAATACACAATCGGCAGCTAATGCTCCAGTGTCCAGACCCACAGCTGAGCAGCGCATACAAAATTTTTAGTCTAATTAGGGGCAGAGGATGCAGGGTACGCAGTTACAGGGAAGTGTAGCCCAGACCTCTCGGTCCTATCCGCGCTATGGGATATGTGGGAGGAATTATTCAGGGAGATGTCAGTTTGGCGCTTTGGTGTGTTATTCATGTGGCCAGCTAGGTCATATCCAGAGACACTGTCTGGCAGCAAAGAGTAATGTTGGAGGAGCCAAGTCCCAAGCAAATTCATCTGCACCACCACCTCAGAAGGGTGCCATTTCAGCCACCGAAAATGGTTGAAAATGGTTGTATGCTTTGACCAACCGCCAGGAGGCAGAGGCCTCACTAGATATAGTCACCGGTACGTTGCAAATCTTTTCTCGTGATGTGTATGTATTACTTGATCCCGGGTCTACCTTGTCTTATGTGACCCCATACATGGCTATTGGTTTTGGGTTTGAACCAGATGTGATTGCTGAACCTTTTTTGGTTTCCACCTCGGTGGGAGATTCTATTGTGGCTAGGAGGGTGTATAGAAATTGTGTTGTGTCTATTTTCAGTCGGGCTACTAAGGTAGATCTCATAGAACTTGATATGGTTGATTTTGATGCCATCTTAGAGATGGACTGGCTCCAT
Source organism: Capsicum annuum (assembly GCF_002878395.1). Lineage (NCBI taxonomy): Eukaryota > Viridiplantae > Streptophyta > Magnoliopsida > Solanales > Solanaceae > Capsicum > Capsicum annuum. Next base: position 7,162 of record NW_025849819.1, read on the forward strand.
TCATCCTATGCCACCTTGAATTGTAGGACCCGAAGAGTCACCTTTTCTTTTTCGAATGAATCAGTGGTAGAATGGGAGGGACATTCTCTAGCACCTAGAGGGCATTTCATATCTTATCTCAGGGCCAGTAAACTTATTTCCAAAGATTTCTTGTAATATCTTATTCGGGTTAAAGTTTCTAGTGCCGAAAGTCTTCCTCTTCAGTGTGTCCCCATAGTGAATAAATTCTCGAAAGTCTTTATTAGATGATCTCCCAGGAATACCAACTGATAGGCAGATAGATTTTGGTATTGATTTATTGCCAGATATCCATCCTATTTCTATTCCGCTATATAAGATGGCTCCTACAGAGCTAAAAGAGTTGAAAGAACAGCTAGCATATCTTCTAGATAAAGGTTTTATCCACCCCAGTGTGTCTCCCTGGTGCACCTGTACTTTTTGTGTGAAAGAAAGACAGTTCCCTTCGTATGTGCATAGATTACTGCCAGTTTAATAAGGTCACGATTAAAAATAAATATCCCCTTCCTTGGATTGATGATCTTTTTGATCAACTTCTGGGTACTAAATGTTTTTCAAAGATAGACCTTCGTTCAGGATATCACCAATTGAAAGTTAGAGAGTCAGATATTCCCAAAACATCTTTCCAAACCAGATACGACCATTATGAATTTTTAGTCATGTCCTTCGGGTTGACTAATGACCCTGTAACTTTCACGAATTTAATGAATAGGGTTTTCTGTTAGTTTCTGGATCTGTTTGTTATTGTATTCATTGATGAAATTTTGGTATATTCTAAGAGCGAGGAGGACCATGCCAATCACGTTCGAATCATTCTTCAGACCCTAAAAAATCAAAAACTGTATGCAAAATTTTCCAAGTGTGAATTCTGGTTGAATGCTATTGCGTTCTTGGGGCAAGTTGTGTCTAGTGAGGGGATTAAGGTTGATCCCCAAAAGATTGAGGCAGTGAGAAAATGGACCAGACCCACAACTCCAACTGACATTCGAAGCTTCTTCGGTTTGGCGGGTTATTACTGAAGATTCGTCGAGAGTTTTTCTTCCATAGCTGCACCACTTACTAAATTGACTCAAAAAAAGGTGAAGTTTTTGTGGTTTGACTCTTGTGAGAATAGTTTTGAGAAGTTGAAAGACAGGTTGACCGCTGCTCTTGTTTTGACTCTTTTGGAGGGTACAAAAGGTTTTGTTGTATACTGACTTGGGTGTATTCTTATGCAGCACGGTAAGGTAGTAGATTATGCATCTAGGCAGTTGAAGGTGTACGAATGGAACTACCCTATTCATGACTTGGAGTAGCAGCTGTCATTTTTGCACTTAAGATCTAATGACACTATTTGTATGGGGTACACGTTGATATATTTACTGACCACAAGAGTTTACAGTATGTTTTCTCATAGAAAGAATTGAATCTCAGGCAGAGGCGGAGGTTGAAACTTTTAAAAGACTTATGACATGAGCCTGCATTATCATTCGAGCAAGGCAAATATGGTAGTCGATGCCCTCAGCAGGTTGTCTATAGGCAGTCTTTCTCATGTTAAGGAAAAGAAGAGGGAGATGGTGAAGGATATTCACCGACTTGCAAATCTAGGAGTGCGACTTTTAGATTCTGAGGATGGAGGAGTGGTTGTTCATGAGATAGCTAAATCTTCCCTTTGTGCAGAAGTTAAAAAGAAGAAGGTTGAAGATCCCATCTTGATGCAGATCAAGAAAGATGTGGGTCAACAAAAGGTAATGTCATTTGAAATTGGTGGTGATGATATTTTGAGATACCAGGGTAGGTTGTGTGTGCCAGATGTAGATGGTCAGAGGAAGAGAATCCTTGGCGAAGCTCACACGTCGAGATATGTTGTTCACCCTGGCTCTACTAAGATATATCAGAATTTACAAACCATTTATTGGTGGAATAATATGAAGTGTGATGTGTCTAACTATGTTTCCAGGTGTTTGAATTGTCAAGAAGTTAAAGTGGAACATTTGAGGCCAGGGGGTTCTTGTCAAAAGATAGCTTTACCTTTTTGGAAGTGGGAGATAATTAATATGGACTTCATTACAGGACTTCCGAGATCCCAAAACCAGTATGATTCCATTTGGGTGATTGTAGATAGGTTGACCAAGTCAGCTCACTTTCTACCTGTCAGGACAAATTATTCGGGAGAGGATTATGCCTAGCTGTTCATTGTAGAACAAGTTCATTTGCATGGGGCACTTGTGTCCATCATATCTGACAGAGGTACACAGTTTTCTTCATATTTTTCGAGATTGTTTCAAAAGGGTTTAGGTACCCAAGTAAATTTGAGCATGGATTTCCACCCTCAGATAGATGGGCAAGCTGAGCGCACCATCTAGACCCTTGAGGATATGTTGAGGGCCTGCGTGATTGATTTTAAAGGTAGTTGGGTAGAGCACTTTCCATTGATAGAGTTCTCATATAATTTTAGTTTCCATTCCAGTATGAAGATGGCACTATTTGAGTCATTGTATGGGAGAAGATGTAGGTCACCAATAGGGTAGTATAAAGTAGGTGAGACATAGATATTTGGGCCTATTCTTGTTCATCAGGAAATAGAGGATGTGAAAGTCATTAGAGAATGACTTAAGACAACTCAGAGTCGTCAAAAGTCCTACGCCGATGTTAGGAGAGGAGATCTAGAGTTTGAGGTTGGATATTGGGTGCTTCTCAAGGTTTCTCCCATGAAGGGAGTCATGTGATTCATGAAGAGAGGTAAGCTGAGTCCTCGCTATATAGGACCATACCATATTGTGAGAAGGATAGGTGGAGTTGTGCATGAGTTAGAGTTACCTGCAAGTTTGGGTTCTGTTCATCCGGTATTTCATATATTTATGTTGAAAAAGTGTATTGGAGACCATTCTTTAGTATTGCCTGTCGAAGAAATCAAAGTGACAAACTCCTTATCCTATGAAGAAGAGCCTGTAGAGATTTTGGATCGTCAAGTTAGAAGATTAAGGAACAAAGAGATAGCCTCAGTTAAAGTGTTGTGGAGAAACCAGAAAACTGAAGAAGCGACTTGGGAATCAGAAGTTGACATAAGAGCTAGATACCCAAACCTTTTTGATCCAATGGATGACAAAATTGAAGGTACAATCCTTGCCTTATTCTTTCTATGCCTTAGTATGCTTGAAATTAGACTTGTCTATATCCCGCGTCAACATTCAGGGACGAATGTTCCCAAGGGGGATATTGTAATGCCCTGAAGTTTTTCTTAGCTAAATTTTGTCCTTAAAATATCAAGCATTGGCTTCTAGAATGATTTATACATATTTTCCTATGTAATCCCTTAGATTTTAACTTTTTATTACGTAGATGACTGAATAAGATTTCCGTCGATATAAGATTCGTCCAAAACGGACACTCGGTGAAGAAGTTATGGCTATTTTATGTGCTAGTCGTAAAACATCGTCATTCTGGTGTTTAGCGCGCTGCGGAGAGGGTTTAATTAGCAATTGTCAAATTCTAGTGGGACATCTCGATAGTGGCGCGTCGTGGAGGATCCCAATTTCCCACTCGTCAATTTCCAGTGAGCCACCACGATAGTGGCGCGTCGCGGTGGTCTATAAAATTGGGTTCCCAGTTTAATTTTTCCAACTTCATTCAGAAGTTAGTAAAGGTAATTGGGACTTTTTCCAAGCCTCTTAAAACATCCAAACAGTAGATTAAGACCTCTACAAGCAGAATATATGACATTCTCAAGATTTTCCTCAAAACAAAATCCTAGTTCATATACTTCTCCTCCAAGAAACTCAACATTCAACCGTGGATTTTCAAAATTGACTGAATATTTGGAATTCTCAAATCGTAGGCTTCAAGGATCATCCCTTATTCTTCGTAATCGAGGTACGTGAGGTTTATCCTAAAACCTACTTGGGCTTGAAATTGTTAAAGCATGATTTAAAGGTTTTGATGCATGTATTTTATGGGGGTTTTGAAAACTATATTATCGATTATGCATTTCGAAAGTTTCAATGCTACTATTACTTTGGCCTTGTGGTCTTTTCCCCTATAATGATTTACATATATATATGTGTGTGTGCATGAACTTGAGATTTAAGATTGTTGATAGCAAAAAATTATGAACTCCCTCTCTTGTATTGAATTAAAGATTATGATTTTGTGATTTGAAAGATGTTTTTGCAATTTCCTGGCATTTGAACATGATTTGGAATTGTTGAGAGGGTGTTTCTTGATGTCAATATGTTCTTTAGTGTACGAGAAAGAATTGCATATGTCTACATGAGGTTTAAAAAAAAAGGATTTATTGAATTGAATTATTGAAATGCTGGTATCAAAACTTATTTTTTGAATACAGAGATTTATGATAGACTAATAATGTATCAGAGATGTGACTTGCAAGTCAATGGCATGACGATACCATATGTATTTATGCCATAACAGATTATGTTTTCTGAGCATGTTTCCAGAGTATGTTTTCAGAGACTGTATGTTTTGATAGAGTTTTAAAAAGGGGCTGAAAGAGGTTAGGTGGTTACCCGAAGAAGGCGCGAGTTCAAGCAACTCTTAGCTGAAACCATATTTGCCGATACGGGTAGATTATTATTGTACGCTGGCAACAGCCATGTGGCGTAATAGATTCAGAGACTCCGACCCTTGTGGCACTCTTGGGTTGGGGGCTTCACTACTGAGTTAATGAAAGTTTTCATATAGCCCATGGAATTTTTTAGAGTTGTAGGGTATAACACCTAGCGCAGAAGTAACACAGATTTCTCAGAGTTGAGATGATTTTTACAAAGTCTTTAAAATGCCAACGTGAATTCTTACTATTTGATATACTTATGAACTATTTTAAATTGCTCTCATATATGTTGAATAATAAATTATTATTTTGGATATACTCTGCATACCAGTACATCTGTATTGACCCCCTCCCCCTACCTCTCAAGTTCTGAGACTCAGTCTAGGGGTCCAGATAAGCAGTAGATAATTCAGACAGCTAATCAGATTGTGCAGTGGTGAGCCTTCTCTATTCCAGAAGGCCTATCTTTTCAGATTATGTCACTTATTTCAGTTTTGGTCTACTGGGGGCCTTGTCCCAGTTTCAGACAGTTGTCAAATTTTCATATAGTAGAGATTTCGCAGACTGAGTCAGATGTTATTTAGATGCATTTGATTTACAGTTTCCATACTTATGTTGAATTTAGAATTGACCATGTTTACATAGCAGATTATGTTTCTGCATCTTCTTTTATTATATGAATTTTATGCATGATTACCAAATAGAGAAGGGCATTCCGGACCTTCATGGTTCGGGATGTCCGTCATGGACAGGCCCTTATTTGGGTTGTGACAGAAGGTGAAGGAGATTGGTAAATAGCATGATGGTCTCTATTATCTTGTTGGATACAATACTACTAAAGAACAAAAGACCAACTATGTCAACCTGGTGGTCAAGGAGGATATTAGCCTCTGGCATAGGAGAATGGGGCATGTCTCCTCTAGCATTTTAATCAAACTACTGTCTAGTAAGAGTTCTAATGTAATTGAGTCTGTAACTAAATGCATTGTATGTCCCTGTGCAAAACAAGTTAGGATTCCTTTCTCTATAAGTACTACTTCTACTGTCAAACCTTTTGACTTATCCATATGGATTTCTGGGGTCCATATAGGACAACTACTACTGATGGTTATAAATCCTTCCTGACTATTGTTGATGATTTTACTAGGTTCACTTGGGTTTTCTTGCTAAAGCTAAAGTCTGAGGTATTTCTGCATATCAAAAATTTCTTAGCATATATCAAAACTCAGTTTGATACTGTTGTGAAAATAATAAGGAGCGATAATGGAACAAAATTTGTGAACTCTTTGTGTCATGATTAATTTACTAGTTTGGGTATAGTTCATCAAAAATCTTGCCCATATACTCCCCAACAAAATGGAGTTGCTGAAAAAAAAGCAAAGTCATAGTCTTGAAGTAACAAGAGCTATGAGATTTCAGGGTTCTATCCCCATTAAATTCTGGGGTTATTGTGTACAAGCTACAGTTTACATTATAAACATATTGCCAACACAGGTTATTAACTATATTTCTCCTTTTGAGAAGCTAAACAATAGGAAACCCTCTCTTATCCATTTGAGAGTGCTTGGTTGCCTAAGCTTTGCAAAAAATTTACAAGTTACAGTCTAGATCTAAGTGTTAGCCCATATGTTATTGGGCCTTTAGTTTATGGACCTTTAGGTTATTGGCTATGTATATATAGCCTACTCTTGTTTTAGTTATTTTCATGCTTTTCAGATTATATTGTAAACCTTAGCCTTTCTTCCCTTCAATAAAGTTCTATTAACATGGTATCAGAGCTAGTTCGATCCATGTCCTTTGATTTGTTGGTTGAAGATTTTGTAGCAGGCACCTACTGCGCGGATCGAACTAGCTGTATTCGTTTGCTATTTTCGTTGGGTTTTTTGGTTGGATTGATTCGTTGCTGTCTTCGTTTGCTGTCTGGTATTGTTCGTCTTTCGTTCTTTTGCTTGCTGCTATTGTTGTTCGTTCGGAATTGTTCAACCTAGGGTTTTGCACCTTTTTGTTTTTTGAATTGTTTGTGTGTTGCTGTGTTTACAATGACTGGAAAGGATGATTCTCTCCAGTCCATTAGTACTCAATTAGATGGTAAGAACTATGCCTATTGGAGTTATGTCATGAAGAATTTTCTTCGTGGGAAGAATATGTGGGGTTATATCACTGGAGTAAAACCAAGACCTATCGATGATAAAACTGAAAATTTTGATTTGTTGGTGGACTTATGGGAAACTAATAACTCCAAGATTATCACTTGGATCAACAATTCTGTAACTCAGTCAATTGGTATGCAATTGGCTAAGTATGACACAGCAAAGGAGGTCTGGGATCATTTGGAAAGACTGTACACTCAGTCTAATTTTGCTAAGCAGTACCAGTTGGAGTATGATATCCGTGCTCTTCAACAGCATGATCTCAGTATTCAAGATTTTTATGCTGCCATGTCGGATTTGTGGGATTAATTGGCACTTACTGAATCTGCAGAGTTAAAAGGTTTTGGGCCGTACATTGCTAGACGGGAAGAGCAACGCTTGGTTCAGTTTTTGATGGCACTACGTTCTGACTTTGAGGGCCTACGTGGAACAATCCTTCATCGATCTCCTCTCCCTACTGTTGATTCTGTGGTTCATGAACTGATTGCAGAGGAGACTCGTATCAAGTCTCAAGTGGATAAAGGGTCTAAAGTAACTACTACTCCTGTCGTGTTTGCTGCTTCAACTGATCAGTCTAGGCCACCACGTACTCAGACTCGACAATCTCCTAAAGTTGCATTTGATGAGTGTGCATTCTGCAAACAGAAAAATCATTGGAAGGCTCAGTGTCCGTTGTTACTTAACAAGGTCAAACAGCCTCAATCTGGGCAGCAACAGAAATATGGGCAGCAAAAGTCTCCGTCACGCTCCTATGGTGCTCCTCCGTGGTCATCTCGTCCTCCACAGTTCGCTGATGCTGCACCATCTGTAGATGTTGAGTCTGTTAGCACTATGCCACCTTCTGCGTTGGATCCCCAGGTTTTCGAACAGTTCAGACAGTTCTTCGTTTCTAATCCTACGGCCATGTCAGCATCTATGTCTCATTCGGGTTCAGTTTCTTCTAGTACCTCAGGTATTCCTTCCTCCTTGTGGATATTGGATTCTGGTGCGTCTCATCACATGTCCCCTCATTTGTCATCGTTTGGTTCTTTGTCACCCATTTCACCAATCTCTGTTATGTCCGCGAGTGCTGTACCTATGTCAGTCGAGGGTGTTGGTTCTGTTACTACCCCTCACATTGTCCTCTCTGATGTTTATTACATTCCCAAACTTGCTTTAAATCTTGTTTCGGTCAGTCAGTTGTGTAAGGCTGGTAATTGGGTGTTTTTTTCTGATTCTATTTGTGTTATACAGGACCAACACACTCAGAGGGTGATTGGGACCGGCCGTAGGTTGGGGGAACTCTATGTCTTGGAGAATCTCAAAGTGTCTGTAGTTGCTGCCTCTAGCATAGATTTATCTTCTTTTCGTTTGAGTCCTTTGTCTTCTCAGTTTTATCTTTGGCATTCCAGATTAGGACATGTGTCAGTTTCACGTTTACGTTTTTTGGTCTCTAGTGGTTCTTTGGGTCATGTGAACACTAGTGATATTTCAGATTGTAGTGGTTGTAAACTGGCAAAATTTTCTGCCTTACCGTTTAATAAAAGTGTGTCTTATTCTGTTGCTCCTTTTGATATTATTCATTCTGATGTATGGGGACCAGCGCCAGTATCCACTAAGGGTGGATCGACCTATTATGTTTCGTTTATAGATGACTATACTCGTTATACCTGGGTGTATCTTATGAAACGCAGATCTGATTTCTTTGGCATTTACAACAACTTTAGAGCCCTTGTTAAAACACAACATTCGGCTGTGATAAAGTGTTTCAGGTGTGACTTAGGGGGTGAATATACCTCTAATGACTTCACTCAGTTACTTTCCTCTGATGGTACCATACACCAGTCATCTTGTACCGACACTCCTGAGCAGAACGGTCTGGCAGAAAGAAAACATCGTCATATTGTTGAGACAGCACGCTCTTTACTTTTGTCTGCAGAGGTTCCTAGTATTTTTTGGGGAGAAGCAGTTCTAACTGCTGTATATGTGATTAATCGTATTCCTACTGCATTGACTTCAGGGATGTCTCCGTTTGAGAAACTATATGGTCACCCGCCGAATTATTCTGCATTACGAGTTTTTGGATGTACTTGCTTTGTTCTTCGTCCTCATGTTGAACGAAATAAGTTAGGGTCAAAATCAGCTATATGTGTGTTTTTGGGGTATGGTATTGGACAAAAAGGATATCGTTGCTATGATCCTGTAAGTCAGAAATTATATGTTTCACGACATATCACTTTTTTTGGAACATATTCCTTTTTATTCCATTCCAGCTAAAACCCATGATGTGACAAAGTCAGATATTCGGCTTATTGATCCCTTTGGGATTGACATAGAGGTTCCAGTTCCGGATTCATCCATGCCATCTGGTGTGCCACCTGATAGTGCTTCAGCCTCGCCTGTGCCTGAGTCTGCTCCTTCGACTGTTGAGACTGGAGACCCACCACCTCTGAGGAGGTCTACTCGACCTTGTAAGTCCACCAAACTGCCAGATTTTTACTATTCTACATATTCAGCCTCATTTGCTTCCTTTATTGCAAACATACATCATTTGTCTGAACCTGAGTCGTATAGAGAGGCTGTGTCTGATCCTCTTTGGCAGAATGCTATGGCTGAGGAACTTGCTGCTCTTCATCATACACATACATGGGATTTGGTTACTCTCCCACCTGGTAAGCATGCGATTGGTTGTCGATGGGTGTATAAGATAAAAACAAAATCTGATGGGTCTGTTGAGCGATACAAGGCAAGACTTGTGGCAAAAGGGTATTCACAACAATATGGTATGGATTATGAGGAGACTTTTTCCCCCGTAGCAAAGATGACGACTGTTCGCACTATGATTGCTGTTGCATCCATTCGACAGTGGAAGATATTTCAGATGGATGTCAAGAATGCTTTTCTGAATGGTGATCTCCACGCAAAAGTTTATATGACTCCTCCCCCAGGTATTGACCACCAGCCAGGTGAAGTTTGTCGGCTTCGAAAAGCTTTATATGGTCTCAAACAAGCCCCTCGTGCTTGGTTTGAGAAATTCTCCACTGTTATGACTTCCCTTGGATTTGTCCCGAGTAACCATGATTCAGCATTGTTTGTTAGATGTACAAGTGCAGGGCGAATTCTATTGTCCTTATATGTAGATGATATGATTATTACTGGTGATGATCATAGTGGTATTGAGTTATTGAAGCATGATTTGGCTCATCGATTTGCAATGAAGGACTTGGGCTTGCTGCGTTATTTTCTGGGTATTGAGGTGGCTCAGTCTAAGAAAGGGTATCTTCTTTCTCAGACTAAGTATATATCTGACTTGTTTACACGGGCGCGTCTTTCTGACAACAGGACTGTAGATACTCCCCTTGAAACCAATGCACGTTACTCTCCTAGTGATGGTGTTCCATTATCAGATCCGAGTCTTTATCGGACTATTGTGGGTAGTTTGGTTTATCTTACGGTTACTCGTCCAGATATAGCACATGCAGTTCATGTTGTTAGCCAGTTTGTTACTGCTCCTACTTCTGTGCACTGGGGAGCTGTACTTCGTATTCTAAGTTATCTTCGTGGCACTCAATTTCAGAATATCTTGTTTCCCTCGACGTCATCTCTCAAGTTGCGAGCCTATAGTGATGCTGATTGGGATGGAGATCGCAATGATCGTAAATCCACCACTGGTTTTTGTGTGTTTCTTGGAGACTCTTTAATCTCGTGGAAGAGCAAGAAACAAGATGTTGTCTCTAGATCTTCCACGGAGGCTGAGTATCGTGCTATGGCTGTGACTACATGTGAGATTATTTGGTTACGTTGGCTTCTTGCAGATATGGGGGTTCACATTTCTATGCCTACTCCCCTGCATTGTGATAACAAAAGTGCGGTACAAATTGCAAAGAATTCTGTCTTCCATGAGCGTACGAAGCACATTGAGATTGATTGTCACTTCACCCGTCATCATTTACAGCTCGGGACCATATCGCTTCCTTTTGTTCCATCGTCTTTGCAGATTGCTGACCTTTTTACGAAGGCTCAGTCGGCGTCTCGATTTCGTTTTTTGTGTGACAAACTCTCAATGCTTATTGCTGTTGCATTGTGAGTTTGAGGGGGGATGTTAGCCCATATGTTATTGGGCCTTTAGTTTATGGACCTTTAGGTTATTGGCTATGTATATATAGCCTACTCTTGTTTTAGTTATTTTCATGCTTTTCAGATTATATTGTAAACCTTAGCCTTTCTTCCCTTCAATAAAGTTCTATTAACACTACGAAGGTTGTTCACCTAGGGTATTCTGACACTCAAAAGGGATATATTCTCTATGATCTCAGTAATAAAACATTCTTTGTAAGTAGAGATGTAGAGTTCAAAGAAAATTTCTTTCCCTTTGCTCATCAGAATACAGAAAGTTTCATTTTATTTTCTAGTCCTGACACTATTTATAACAACTCTTCTATGCATATAAATATAACTTCAAGTATGCAGATAACAGAGGCAAACAATAACATCACACACACTACTACTAAGTCAGTTGAATCACAGGAAGTTATACGTGTGCAACATGCTAAAGGACCTAATGATCCTCTACCTAATGAACCTGCATCTTTCATACCTAGAAGATCTACCAGAAGAACTCACAACGAGGTTGTACCTCCAGCACCTAGAAGGTCTACCAGAGTGGCTCATCCACCTTGTTAGATGAAAGAGTTTATATCTCTAACCATGGATAAAGATAGACCTTATTCACTATCCAACTATTTAACGTATGATTATCTTCATCCTAAATATACTGCATTTATAACTGATATATCTATTGTAACTGAACCAACTATTTATGCAGAAGCAACCAAAGAGAACAAATGGGTAGAATCCATGAAAGTCGAGATAGATACACTGCAGCAAAATCAAACCTGGGACATAGTTCAATTGCCTCAGAATAAAACTGCTATTGGTTGCAAATGGATTTATAAAGTCAAATACAAAGCAAATAAAGAAATAGAAAGGTACAAGGCTAGACTTGTGGCAAAGGGGTATAGTCAATAGGAAGGAATTGACTACCAAGTAACCTTCAGTTCAGTTGTAAAAATGGTGACTGTTAGGTTTAGACACCTAATTTTTTCCCTACCCGATAGCATTTTTACCATTTTACCTCTGTGTTACTACGTGTCCTCATCCGTATAATTATATCCCACAAAAATACAAAAATAACAACCCTCAACAAAAATCTCTAACAAATTAAATCCCTAACCTTATCCTAACAAATCTTATCGTAACTAACTCACCCTACCCCACCTACCCTATACCCTAACCCCCTACCCCATCCACGTGACCCCCTCACATTTCTTCTTCACAACGGAAAATGAGAACAATATTTACGCACAATTTCACAGAACACACAGGGATTTGTTCTTTCTTCTTGAGGAGCACACCAGACCCAGATACAAAAATACTCACCATCTTTCCTTTACCAGAACACACACACTCCCAAATACGCACAACCAATTGAGAAAGCAAAGAAGGGTAACTGATCCACCAACCCCGATTCTGGCGAGACTTAACCAGAGTAAAATACCCACTACCACCAAACCCATCGGAAAACCAGTCCCATCCCTAAGCCTTCGAAACCAGCGACCAAGAATAAACATGTCATGACCCAATCTAGTACACTTTGCTTATCCCTCTTCTATATTGGATAGCTAGTTCCACTATCTTAGTACAAACTAATTTTTGGGACTGATTAATACTCATAACCAAACGTCTAATCAAATTATCCCAAATTTTAAGGCAAGAAAGTAATCCTTTATTCTACCAATCAAACAACCCTAAATATGTGTGAAAGTTCAATTAAAAAATGAATTAATATACTTGAGGTCATTGTACTAGAATCCTGAATCCGCCTTAGATCTACTTTAATACTAAGCCCCACAAACAAATCTTAGAACTAAAACACTGATCATGTAGCAGATATAAAATCATTAAGCAAAGGTAAGAAGCTTAGCTAGCTACCATTTGATAGCCGTTTCAAAGAGCAATCACGACCACGTCGTAAATCTTGGTAATCTGATTTTGGAGAAAGGTGTGAATTGGTGAGACCAAAGAAATTCTGGGAAGCCCTTTTTCTTAAACCGCGTCTCTTTCCAAGAGAAGTCCATTCGCTAACTTTGAATAGTGGAATCTCGACCAAAGATCTTGAAAATCTAGGTGGAGATGTCATTTCATTTTTTTCTAATGACATTCTTACTTCCTTCTGCTTAAAAAAGAAAGGTTTTAACCAGCTTTCAAAGGCATATTCTTTATGGGCGGAAAAAATGAGTAAGAATAGTGAAAGCTTTCAAAGGCATATTCTTTATCGGCAGAAAGAAAGATGACCGAAACAGAATCATGTTCCAAGAACAAAAATAAATTTAGGTTACTGAAATCCATAAAAAATCAAACTAATCAACTCGAAATCTTCCTCTGTTGAAGAGTTCTCCAATTCTATTATTTTCTCCCTCCTTCTTTCTTATGTTTGTTTTATTAGAAATAGTGATCTCCGCCCTTTTTATCAATTTGGGTGTGGGATAAAGATTCTAGAATAGTACGACATAAATTTGAGATTTTAATAAACTAATTACTCCTCAAATTCGATAATTTTGATCATGTTGTTATAAGGTAGGTATATAAAATCTAAAAACAAAGTCATCAAAGTTACTAATTATCGAACAGGATATTATTTTCAAATGGATTAGAAAGAAAAATAAAATTAATAAATTAAAATGAATGAATCACGATGATCTTGATGATAACAATTACTATATATATATACCGCACGTGTCTCGCACGTGTAACGTTTAATTATTTAAAATTAAATGATTTTATCTATTGTGGAGATTTTTAATGAAGTGTAAAAAATTTAAATCACTTTGCAAAGATTGATCAGTAATATTATATTATTAAAAACAAACAATTCAACAACAACAACAACAGAATTAAGATCTAATTACAAAAATAGAAAAAGATGAAGAAGAATATTCAAATCTGTTCTTTAATTAAATTTTTACACTATCAATAAAAAAAATAACGAAAAGAAATCAGCTCACCTTATGATTATGGTGCTTATAGATTATTTTATACATGTGGTTAAAAAGAAAAATTTTTATGGACGGAAAAATAAGTGAGAACCATTGAAAGCTCTAAATAGAAAGCAAAGAAGGAAAGAGCTTTAAAAGAAAGATGATTGAAACGAATGATTTCTGCCGGAACAAACATGAATTTACGTGGCGAAAACCCATAAAAAAATCAAACTAAAAAACTTGAATTCTGCCTCTGATGAAGAATTCTCCTATTCTATTATTTGCTCCTGTCTTCCCTCTTTCCTATGTTTGTCCGATTGAAGTTTTTAGAGATCTCCCCCATTTTCCTCGATTTGTGAGAACAGTTAAGTGTCATCAGAGATAGACATACTCTAGAATATTATGATTTAAATTTGACAATTACTCCTCGAATTTAATAATCTTGACCATGTTGTTATAAGTATATGAAATAAAAAACAAAGTCATGAAAGTTATTAAACATCTAACACGATGTTCTTTTCAAATAAATTAAAAATACAAAATAAAACTCATAAATTAAAATGAATGAATCACGATGTCACGTGATATAAATTAGGAAAAAATGTTATTATGCAAGAGCTGAGGCTTTGCTGATCGTGTGCTTCAAGAGAGATTAGGGATTCTTTTGTATGCAAGAGCTGGGGTTTTCTTGTCGCAACATGATGCATAAAGTTTGAATCTGTGACCTCCTCGTCACATGATAATAATTTTACCAAAAACTTTATTAGATAAAGTTTTCTTTTCAATTTTTTTCCCTTTTTTAATTTCTACTATTTTTTTTTCCTTTGGTTACTAAAGGATTCTGAAGGGAACCTTGAAGTAACTGGTAAAGTTGCTACCATGTGATCATGAGGTCATAGGTTCAAACCTTGAGAACAGCCTCTGACGGAAATGCAACATAAGATTGCGGGTGGTTCCCTTCCCGGACCCCGCACATAGTGGGAGCTTTAGTGCACCGGGCTACCCCTTTTTTGGTTACTAAAGGATTCTCTCTTAATCTCACCTTATATTCCTGCAAAGAGCTATTTTTGTGACCTCCTCAGTCCTAGTTTTCTTTTCAATGTTTTGTCGTTTCTCCTCTCTCTTTTTTTTCCTTTGCTTACTAAAGGTTCTCTCTTCATTGTTATGTTTCTTTGAGTTCAACTTTGACGCTTCATACTCTCTCTTGTAATCATATTCTTCTTCTGTTGAATCTGTTCATCGTTATGTTTCCAATATTTTATCACTCTGTCTACCAAGTCACTATAACAAAACATGATAACCACGCGAACAAGAGTTTTCTTTTGGACATTTCATTGTGCCAATGTCTAATACGATTTCAATATATATGCACATTCATCTTTCAAGACATTAATGCGTAACCAGATCAATATGACTGCTTTAGGCACCACGCTAACAAAAGCCTTCTTCAGACAATTGGAACCTTTGTTTCTAGATAACAAAGTTGAGCTATCCCTGCCATAGCTAGATGTTCTAGAAGAAAACCATTACATATAACTGCTAGACATATTACCCATTGAAAGCGTGACAAGAAACTTTAAGAAGAATTTACTACATGATGATAACCAAAAGAAGAAATAACTTGTCTGCTGCTAGAGAAAACGCAATCCTAAAACAAAAATAGTCATGAGGACATTCAGTTCATCTAGTAGGGAGCTTGTTCAATGAGTTTCACAAAGTCAAACTATTGGATACGCTATAGTTTTGATGATTGACAAACTGACAAAGTGATATGAAACATGTCAGTCAAGCTGGTTCACAGACACACTGTCACATGTAACTGAAACTTGCAGCAAATCATTGATGATTAAAGGCAAGGGTGAAAGAAATCAAGAACCAGATGAGTGGTTAATTCTGATAAACTCAAGGAAATAAACATGCACATTATTTGAAGAATTTGAATTTGATTCAAACACTTAATGATGAGGGAAAGCAAGTTGAGTTGAAAAAGAAGAGTCCTATGTCTAGAAGGAGAAAGTTTCTGCAGATTGAAGAAGTCTACACAAGATAGGAAACATACGAATTGAAGGACTCTTTGTTAGATCAGTGAAGTTTCTGATGCCTCACAGATGAATGGAACATGTTACTTGAGCTGGTCCAAGCATAGGAAGATAGTTTCCAGGTTGTATTGATAGATGCAGACAAAGATTGCTGAAAGTCAGGAACGAACGAGCAAGCCTAATTCTGATATACTCAAGCTACTGATCATGTGATAAATTAAAGAAGTTGTGGTTGAGCAAAATACTTTAAGACAAGTTAAAGAAAAAGAATCCTACTCAATCTAGGAGAGAGAGAGGCGGCAGTGAATAAAAAGAGTAAAAGCAATCCAATTCAAAATAGGAGAGGACATCAACTGAAAGGGAGTCCAATTCAAGATAGGAGAGGAAAGCTACTGAA
Source organism: Capsicum annuum (assembly GCF_002878395.1). Classification (NCBI taxonomy): domain Eukaryota; kingdom Viridiplantae; phylum Streptophyta; class Magnoliopsida; order Solanales; family Solanaceae; genus Capsicum; species Capsicum annuum. Next base: position 23,331 of record NW_025849819.1, read on the forward strand.
GGGAGTCCAATTCAAAATAGGAGAGGAAATCAACTGAAGTTCTTTATCATAGTTGGCTATAAATACAAGGGAAAACATTTAAAGAAAGACATGCACTTACAAAGCAAAAAAGTACAATCTACGGATTGAAATCACGAAGTGCTACTCAACCACTGAAGAAACACATTGAAGAACCTGGTCCTACGTGCAGAATACAACTAAGAGTTTTAGCTTTGATTTTTAGAGTTATTCATTGTGTTTGATCTATTTATGTAATATTAGTTTCAGTGTGTTATAAAATGAATTAGGAGCTAGTCTTCGAGTTGGGGAAAACTCAAAGACTTTGGGAACACTTACCTTGGGAGGTGCGTGTGTAGTTAGGAATTAGAGTTTATAATTCCTAGTTGTTGAGTTATAGGGATTAGAGTTTATAATTCCTATTTTGTTGGTTACAAGAGTTTTGTAATCAGTCGTTGTTGAGGCTCAGAGTTATTTAGTGAAGTTGGGGTTAAATCCTTTAGAGGTGTAGGTCATGGTTTTTTACACCTTTTTGAGTCGGGTATTTTTCACGTAAAAATCATTGTGTTTTTTACCTTCTGTTTACTGCTTCCTGAAAACACGTCAGTGGAACACGTCAGGCAAAACGTTTCATCTATAAGCAACAGTTAGGCCAAAATAAGACAATTAGTAGGGCACAAATTCTTAACAAGTGGTATCAAAGCGAGGTTGTATTAAAAAGGGCTAGCACCTAAGACAAAGATCAATATGATGAATTTCGCACCACCTACTGGTCACAGTGAAGGTCAATCCACTATTAGACCTCCACTCTTTAATGGTTCTCACTTCATTTAGTGGAAAGCTAAGATGGAAACATTCATTCAAGGCGAAGACTACGAGTTATGGGATAGGATCACTGATGGTCCTACTATTCCAATGAAGTTAGAAGATGGGAAACAGGTCAAGAAAGTAAGAAGTGAATTCACTCCTGATGACTTATTGGCATTAAAGAAAAATGCTAAGGCCAAAATAATTTTTGTCTGTAGATTAGGACCTGTTGAATACAACAGGGTATCAACATGCACCACTGCTAAGAAAATTTGGGATGCTATAGTAAATTCTCATGAAGGCATATCTCAAGTAAGAAAATTCAGAATTTCTCTTCTCTTCACTGAGTATGAGGCATTTAAGATGAAGGAGAATGAAACCTTGCATGTGATGATGACAAGGCTTACTGCCTTAACAAATTAGATGACCTCCTTAGGAAAAGTTATATCTAAATAAGAACAAGTCGAGAAGGTACTGAGGGTATTACCAAAATCAAAGTGGAATGTTAAGGTGACTGCAATCAGGGAAGCAATTCTTGTAAGCATGACCCTTGATGAATTAGTGGGGAATTTAAGAACTTATGAAATGGAAATTGATGGAACTAAAATGGTAGCAGCTTGGGGATTTTACTTATATGGTGATGAAGTTGATGAAGCATCACTCATGGATCTTGGAGATTCAGACTTGGAGGAAGAAGATGATGCTTCTGAGGTAAGTATACTTGAACTTAAAGAAAAGTTGCATTTGTTTTCTAAAACAAAACTTATTTCCTTGATGAGTGCACTAATTGATGACTTTCAAGAATCAACTTCTGATAGGGATGAGCTATTCCACAGTCTTGCAAGAATCAAATTTGATTTTATTGATTTAGAAGGTTGCAAGAACACTGTTGAACAGGAAAACTGCTCTTTCAAGAAACAGCTTGAGGAACTTGATTCTTCAAATAATGATCTTAGGTCTGAAGTTGTAAAATTGACACTATCTGAAAAAGGAAAAAACACCAAGAGTAAAGAACAAGAAAAAGTTGAACTTGAATTGGTCAAGTACAAAGAAGAGTGCAATATTGCAACAGAAATGGTGAATAAACTGAGTCAAGAAGTCTCTAAACTAAAAATTGACCTTGAAAGAGCAAACAGGTGGACAAACTCCTCTAGAATTATTCACAAATTGGGGGAAATAAATTACAGTGAAAAGGCAGGATTAGGATTCCACAAAAAATTTGATGTTCCTAAAGATTTATGTTATATTTGTGGTAACCTTGGACATCCAACCTCTGAATGTCCAGTAGCTTCCAAAAGTAGATCTAGCAATCTAAATCTGGCAAATAAACTATCTCAGACCAAGAAAAGGATAAGTAAACCTAGTCAGAGAAACAGGTCACGTAACCTGTTGCCTGCATGGGCTAGAAGAAATTTGATTCATCCATTTACTCATAAGAAAGGAACCAAACTTGTCTGGGTGCCTAAAGTTAACCCCTAATTTGTTTTGCAGGTGAGAGTGAAAGGAGACAAGAAAATGTGTACATGAATAAAGCTTTCTCAAGGCAAAAGACTGGAAGCAAATAAAGGTTCTTTCACTCACCACATTAAAGGGGGAATGAATCTTTTGGAGATGAAAAAAAAAGTACCATTGCTAGATTTGGAAAGATGGGAAGAACTAAAACAAAATTCATTGAAAGATTACCAGATTTGTAGTGCTAGTGTAAGGGGGAAGCAAGGGAGATCCTCCTTAAAAACAAAGAATCATATAAGTACGACCAAGTGCTGGACGTGGTTTGTATGAATCCTTGTGGACTAATATAAGCAGCAGAGAAGTTAAGAGGAGGACAGTGAAGTTGATGAGCATGCACAAAAACATGTCATACCACCTGTTCCATGACTGAGAGCATATCGACAGGGGCAACAACAAATTAATGGCTTGTGACTATGGTATCTAAAGGAAAAGTGTCACGCCCCGAACCGGGCCCTGGCCGTGATGAGTATTCCAAACCATGAGGCCCAAAACACCCCTATCTGTCTATTAATCACACACACAATTCATATGATAAAAGAAATGTGGAGGATACACAATATAACGGAAACAAGATCAAGAATCATGCGAAAGTAATAATGGGGAATAATGTCCCACAATCTCAACACAACATCTCTATAACGTCTGCGAAATCTCTACTACATGACTAAAATAAATGTCTATCTGAAAACTGGGACAAGACCCCAGTAGACCCAAAACTAATAAATGATAAATTAAACTGCAGACATCAGACCTTCCAAAATATAAAAGGCTCACCACTTGATTCTGCGATCTTTCGGAAAGAATCTACTAGTTGTCTGGACCCCTAGACTGTGCCTCCAAACCTGGGAGGGGAGGGGGTCAATACAAAAGTACTGGTATGTAGAAAAATCAAAACAGAAATATAATATTTTTACACAATATAGGTGAGAGCCATTATAAAGCAGTTTCATATCAAATTATTTAAAAACACATGGGCATAATGTAATAGTTTTCAATACCAATGTAATGCAATCGAGCTAGGTGGAATACCCTACAATTGTAATTCATGGCTATGTGGAATCCGCCTCTGGTGCTCGGCGGCCAAGCCTCCAATCCAAGTAGCCACCACGATTTGGAGCCGGTATACCCCCATGTGAGTACACCGCATGGAATCCCCCCATGTGAGATGTTCCAATTATTTTATTATCCTCCCATGTAGGATACAATATCATATGACCCGCATCGGCAACTATGGTTTCCAGCGATGAGCCATTTCACTCAAACGCCTTCTTCGGGCATCCACCTTTCTCATGAAAATCAATGCATTCAAACTTTGTTCAAATCAATCACATGTCATACTCTGTAGGGAATCATCATACCCAACTTGTAAGCCATCAATATCACATCATTCTTCTCATTCAACCACTGTATTCAACATGAATAACCTTCTCATTTTCAAGTCAAAATCATATCAATTCTCAAAACATTTCATGTCATGCTCTTCAAGATGTTTTCAAACAATTTACATCATATGAACATTTAAAACAAATTCACATCAAGAGAGGAAATTTCATATCATTCATGCTCTCAAGTTAACATCTTTTTGAAATACATGCATATACATATATCATATAGCAAATCACTTTAGGAGTAGGCCTAAGGGCCAAATCAATATCATAAAATGTTTAAAACATAATCATATTCATAATTTCAAAATCTCCATTTGAAAACATGAATTTTTAAAGCCCATGAGATTTTTGAGATAACCCCACGTACCTCGATTACTATGAATATTAGGTGCTTCTTGAAGCCTATGTTGAGAGGATTCCAAATATGTAATTAGTTTCTAAAACCTATGGTTGAATCTTGAGTTGCTTGAGTTTTTATTTTGAAACCCTAGAGAAAGTTATTGAACAATTTTTATGAATGAAGGTGTATTTTGGGGTCTTTGGGAACTGAATTTCATGTTTAGGGCTAAGTAGGGGTGGAAAAGGACCATTTTGCCCCAAAAATGGAGTGTTTAAGTCACTTTAAACCTTTACATAGGCGCTGCCTATGCTATCGCCTATATTTACATAGGCTCCGCCTAGGCTATCACCTATGTTTACATAGGCGCCGCCTATGCTATCGCCTATTCTTTCCAGTGGCCATGTGCGATTGGTTAGGCGACGTATATTACTTTGAAAGGCCATAACTTCTTGCTCGGGTGTCGAATTTTAGCAAAATTGGTATCGTTGGAAAGCTAACTCGAAAACCTATCATTTTACACATAGTAGGCTTTCTAATTCGACATATACAATGAGTCATGGTCGATAGAAGTTGACACAAATTATAATGTCCACTTAAGCTTAATCGGTCGAAGTAGTTTTCAACTCTTCCTTGAGTCAAATGACCCTTGTGATCTAAATTCAAGCTTGAATGGATTCACATGCTACACAAATAATTAACATGACGTATTGGCATAGGATTTATGGCTTCGGGATTTATCAACACATCGGAATCATGGTCTATATTGTAGCCCGAAATGCGAGGTGTTACATTATCTCCCCCTTGGGATCATTCTTCCTCGAATGATGGATAGAATGTCGAAGTCTTAAGGGTATGGGGTAACGTGGACATGATATGTTCCCTAAGAAGGAATACACTGATCGGAAACATGACTATAAGATTGGAACGACTGATGTTTTAAATGTTTATGCCGGACATGCATATTCGAGGCATGGAATACACAACTGAAGCGACTCATAGGCTGAATTCTCATACCGAACATGCATACCTGATGCATGGATTTGTTACTGAGTTGTTCTCATGAACGCGGAACTGAATACACTGATAAGATGAACTTTTCTATTGAACATGCATTTCTAATGCATGCATATCTGACTGAACTGATGTATGACGTATGGATGAATACACAATGATAACTGGTGCGAAGCTTGTAATAAGAATCTATGCATGCAGCTGAATGGGGTATCTCCCCCTTGGGACCCTATGTCCCTCTATGAATGCTCAATTCACTAAGATACTCGGAAAACTGAGGCGATGCACAGGGCACCTACAAATTAAATCATAACTGAACATTTGGAATCTGAATTTAATGCATGAACTGGGCTATACTCGTAACTACTGGTATACTCTATCTTGGAATAGTAGCATGTATGAGATTTCGAGTAGCATGAATAAGTGCAAAGACGAGAAAACAAGTCATACAAATCTGACTGCTAAACTGACTTATTGGCCATACAGACTGAATTATACTACACCCTCATACTTAACTGGAGTATCTCTTCAGCACAATTCTCTAAAGAAATTATAGCGGTAATAAGGAGCCATGAATCTTGGGTATGGATTACACAATACATCCAACTGAGGAAATCACAACATTGACACTACTCTGCAGTCTAGAATATAGACATATAACTCCTAGATTAGGATAGAATTTCAGACCTTTGGCAATACAACTTCTTACTTTCAGGCTTAGCGTACTTCCCAAATATCCCTTAACTATACTATTCCCTATAAATATCATATTCATCCAACTCAGCTTAAAATTCTCATATGAGCATTGACAAATATTTCTACAAATGTCGAAAATGACTTAATCCCTTCGCCGTGATCAAGCCTAACTCTAAGTCACAAAAATACAACATGCCAGACCACGCTATTATTCTAAACCATATGATGCAATCTTCTATATCTCCTTTAAAGATCACATCCTAAGTATGACATGCCTTACCACTTCAATGACTACTCTGGACTCTTAATATGAAGTCGCTAATGCATATTGCGACCTTCCACTACAATCCCAAAATGTCTTTCAAGCCTAATTTATAACCACATGTTAACTTCCAGGCAATCACCCATAAATACATACTTCACATAGTTTCTAAACTATTATCAATATAACTCCCACACGCTATCCTAAAAACATACACACACAAACTTTTCCACTAACCATCACATGTATCAAAGACTTGGCCCCAAATCTTACTTCATACTTATAGCCTTATCTAAACAAGCATACTATGATCTTCCACCAACAAGAACATTTACATCATCACCACTATCATTGCATATGAAGGGTCACTAAAATGTTAAAACATAAGACCCTCAAGCGTGAAAAGATATTTATACGGGACTAAGCACACTATAAAGAGTGAGTACATGCGCCAAGAGTTGCATGACCTCAACTAGAGTTCATAACATAAGGAATGTCATTCCGACTACTTGAATGAACTAGAACTCATTATCTTGGAACTAGAAGAGTACGTGACTCTCTATCATATACCGGAATCATGAACTATGATCACGGAACTGAATCGTAAGGCATGAGTAAGCATCTGGATAACTAAAAAAATACTGAGGTAGGAATGGGTTGAGATCCACCCTCACTTTATGATGTTCTAAATCATACTGCATCACTACTAGAATCTGAGAGCCTTACTTGGTCATTCGTTCTATCATCTCCCCCTCAGCTTCACGTCATCATCTAGAGTTTGGGAGATCCTTTACCAGATTCTAACTGAACTACACTTACTGCACTCTAGGGCCTGAAAAAAATGACAATGCATGAATATCATAGAACTTAACCCGAATGAATACCTTCTGGGATACATTAGTTTGCCCACTTATTTCTATCGGTTCAACCTTCAAAACTCAAACTTAGATTCTAACACTTAACATGGATATCACCAAGCCTTTGATGAACCAAACCACTTTTGACATAGCATACTAATATCGTGACTCCCAACTTATGCCTTATTACTATGAGAATCAAGATCATATAAAAGGCTCAACACTATCAATCAAAACCCTTTACCCTAACTATTTAGAACCCATATAACATCTACTAGTCTTTCCCCATCTAGCAACTCAATGGTACTACTAGCCACACGCAATATGTAATAGCCTTAGAAAGAATGCCGCAACCTCATGTCACCTTAGGCATACTTCTACATCACACATACAATATCATACATCACTATGAATCAAATAAACTTAATCTATTGCATGCACCGTTCAAGCCTATTAGATCACTTCTATACAACTAGTATTCATTAACCAAGAAATCTTCACATCCACCTTTATGGACATCAACTATTCAAACTTAATATCTAGTGCTATGCATGATTTACAACCCAACCTTACACAAAATTTTCACTTGGAAACTATAAATAAACATCACGAAAAACTAGTGCACTAGAACTTCATAACCACAATAATCAATCATGACCTAACGATTTTTCTTATCATAATCCATTAGCATGTACTATTTCAGCACCTCAAGCTAACTAATTTAATCCCACAAAACATGCATCATCAAACTTTTGCCACTATTTACCACCACACCATTTAAATTCAATCCTATAGTTTAGTATCAATCATCTACCACCAATGAAGAATGCAACATAATATAAATATACTAATCCATCAAATTAGGACATTCTACCCAAATTTCTCAAAAATCTACTACACGCTTTCTCACAAGTAGCACTAGTTTACAACTACCTATGAAAAGAGGGTCAAGGGGGTTAAAGCCTCATAATAGACATGGTCAACCTTATCCTTATATTATAACCCCGTACAATCGTATCTACTTATACTGCTTTCTCACATCACAATTACTTACCCAAGCGTACATTTACACTACCTTTAAAGCCCACAACAACCATGAGTCTATACTTATAACCTACTGGCTAATCTAGCAATTTTCATACTTCAAGCAAGGACAATTCACCTTGCCTAATAACTCCTTCTCTATCTTCTACTAATAAACTAACACACAAGGACGAATCATCTCTTTACCGGCTCAATCTCATGCAACCAGATTCAGCTATACATACATTAAACCTACACAAGAACAATAAGTTGGACAACAAGTTGCTAGTGAATTGAAATAGGCCTTACACGGCTTCACTAGACTTTGATTTTGTATTTTGAACAAGAAAATGGGATGAATGACAAGTCAACTATGCTAGTGAATCGAAAGAGCCCCAAATGGCTTCACTAGACTTTATTTTTCAACGACACTTTGATGATAATATTTCATGAGATAGAGATTTAATACGCAATATTCAATAAACTAAGAATACACATCTTACTCTATTGAAATAAAATCGGAGTCAAACACTTCCTCCATGGACTACCATACAGTCCACACATGCTGCTAGCTACCAAATTAATTTATCACTATAAAGGGGTAAATCATCCTTACTCTGACTTCTAACTTTGTGAATTCACATTACTAACTTCTTGGTCTAATTTCATTACCAATAGGTCATGACAACAACACTTTAACATATACTACTATTCAGATGGAAATACAGTTCCAACATTCTGCTACACCTTATTACCTCTGAAGCATGACACTGGCAACATAAGTTTTGAAAAAAACTGAATACACTTAATACTGTAGGATGAAAAGCACAATTTCATCAAAATCAAGGTTCACACTAGAACCAACGCAATCTGAAGCACTAACGGACTCTTCTCAAGTCCTTGCAAAAATCTTATATGAGTCGATCAGAACGAACCATACCATTTAGACTCTAAACTTCTGTACTTGAATCATCCCAATGATGATACATGTCTAAGAATGTTCGAGTAAGGAAAGAATTGGGATGACTGTTACTTTCGTATGGGTGACACCATAGCATGAATTTGAGTATGAAAGAGGAACATTCTGACTCTATTGCACAAACTAGAACATGAAAAAAGAGAGACATTCCTAAACGCCTAGTAGCTTCCTGCTTATAAGTGTGGAGCACTACAAACCCATAAACAAGACTCTACCCGACGCGATTTCGCAGACACCCTAAGACCATGAACCTTGCTTTAATACCAAGTTTGTCATGACCCAAACCATGCCCTGGCCGTGATGAGTATTCCAAACCATGAGGCCCGAAACACCCCTATCTGTCTAGTAATCACGCACACAATTCATATGATAAAAGAAATATGGAGGATACACAATATAACGAAAACATGGTCACGAATCATGCAAAAGTAATAATGGGGAATAATGTCCCACAATCTCAACACAACATCTCTATAATATCTGTGAAATCTGTACTACATGACTAAAACAAATGTCTATCTGAAAACTGGTACAAGGCCCCCAGTAGACCCAAAACTAATAAATGATAAATTAAACTACAGACATCAGACCTTCCAAAATATAGAAGGCTCACCACTTGATTCTGCGATTTGTCAGAAGGAATCTATTGATTGTCTGGAACCCTAGACTGTGCCTCCAAACCTAGGAGGAGAGGGGGTCAATACAAAAGTACTGGTACGTAGAGAAATCAAAACAAAAATATAATATTTTTATACAATATAGGTGAGAGCCATTATAAAGCAGTTTCATATCAAATTATTTAAAAACACATGGGCATAATGTAATAGTTTTCAATACCAATGTAATGCGATTGAGCTAGGTGGAATACCCTACAATTGTAATTGCACGGCTATGTGGAATTTGCCTCTGGTGCTCGGCGGCCAAGCCTCCAATCCAAGTAGCCCCCAAGATTTAGAACCGGTATACCCCCATGTGAGTACACCACAGGAAATCCCCCCATGTGAGATGTCCAATTATTTTATTATCCTCCCATATAGGATACAATATCATATGACCCGCATCGGCAACTACGGTTTCCAGCGATAAGCCCTTTCACCCAAACGCCTTCTTTGGGCATCCACATTTCTCATGAAAATCAATGCATTCAAACTTTATTCAAATCAATCACATGTCATACTCTGTAGGGTATCGTCAAACCCGACTTGCAAGCCATCAATATCACATCATTCTTCTCATTCAACCATTGTATTCAACATGATAACCTTCTCATTTTCAAGTCAAAATCATATCAATTCTCAAAACATTTTATGTCATGCTCTTCAAGATGTTTTCAAACAATTTACATCATATGAACATTTAAAACAAATTCACACCAAGAGAGGAAATTTCATATCATTCATGCTCTCAAGTTAACATCTTTTTGGAATACATGCATATACATATATCATATAGCAAATCACTTTGGGAGTAGGCCTAAGGGCCAAATCAATATCATAAAATGTTTAAAACATAATCATATTCGTAATTTCAAAATCCCTATTTGAAAACATGAATTTTTAAAGTCCATGAGATTTTTGAGATAACCCCACGTACCTCGATTACTACGAATATTAGGTGCTTCTTGAAGCCTATGTTGAGAGGATTCCAAATATGCAAATAGTTTCTAAAACTCACGGTTGAATCTTGAGTTGCTTGGGTTTTTATTTTGAAACCCTAGAGAGAGTTGTTGAACAATTTTGATGAATGAAGGTGTATTTTGGGGTCTTTGGGAACTGAATTTTGTGTTTAGGGCTAAGTAAGGGTGGAAAAAGACCATTTTGCCTCAAAATTGGAGTGTTTAAGTCACTTGAAACCTTTACATAGGCGCTGCCTATGCTATCGCCTATGTTACACAGGCACCGCCTAGTCTATCACCTATGTTTACATAGGCTCCTCCTATGTTATCGCCTATACTTTCCCGTGGCCATGTGCGATTGGTTAGGCGAGGCATATTACTTTGAAAGGCCATAACTTCTTGCCCGGGTGTCAGATTTTAGCAAAATTGGTATCGTTGGAAAGCTAACTCAGAAACCTATAATTTTACACATAGTAGGCATTCTAATTCAACATATACAATAAGTCATGGTCGATAGAAGTTGACACAAATTATAATGTCCACTTAAGCTTAATCGGTCGAAGTAGTTTTCAACTCGTCCTTGAGTCAAATAACCCCTATGGTCTAAATTCAAGCTTGAATGGATTCACATGATACATAAATAATTAACATGCTGTATTGGCATAGGATTTATGGCTTCGGGATTTATCAACACATCAAAATCATTGTCTATATTGTAGCCCAAAATGTGAGGCGTTACAAAAAGCAATTTCACTCTTAAGGTCTTTAAAAATGATGACTTTATGGGTTACTTAATTGAGTAGATAAGAATCAAAGGCACTATGTAGATAGAATTTTGAAAGGAATAGGTTAGACTTGGGGATGATTAAAAATTGCATGAACTCCCCTCAATGATTGACTAGAATAACCATTTTTTTTATCTTATTAGCTAAAAAGTTATTCTATTCAGTCTTGCACATTTAGTTGTGTGTCCCAATTTCAGATTTTTTACTTTTCTAACCTAATTTTGTATTAGATTATGCATAAAAATAGGTACAAGCAAGCAATTGTGACCACAAAGTTCTTTTTGTCAGGTATGTTTTACACTGACATAAGCATAGGCTTTCTAAGTTGAAACAGTTGAGCACGCCTGTTCAATTCCTCACATTTTATCCTCTCCTTGTCCTAAAGTTTTGAAAAATTAATTGACCAAACCTTCTTTGATTCACTCAAAATGGTTGTGCACTAATATGTTAATCCTACACCAGAAATTCCTTGTTCTCTCTCAACCCAAATATCAGTTGTGTACCACGGATTTTTTGAGCTTAATAATCAATCACATGCAGTATATATTTTTTGAGGAATGAAAAAGGGCATGCTCTCCTTTTTAGCTCCTAATTGGTTATTTTTTGGGGACTTCTCAGTCAAAGTTCAGGTTTGACATATAAAACAACAATAGATGTTCTTCTACAGATGAACCGTGTTACTCTACCTGTTTCAGTAAAGAGGGATAACACTCATTTAAAAAAAATTAATTCAGCTGGAAAAAAAATCAAAACTAGAAGATGCACAAGATAGTAATAAAGGGGAATAAGAGGTACTTAAGGCTAGGATCATGAGTTTGAAACTTGACCTTGATTGATAGAGGAATGAAAATGTTGAAGTCATTCGTAAATGGAAACAATTGATACCACCTGTTCCACCTTTCTCATCAGCTCCTCACTGTTTGTATCCTTAGCCATGTCCCACTTTTATATCATATTTTTTAATGCTTAGTTGTTTTGCTTTGTTCAGTACTAGCTTAGGTTTAATGTGGAACATGCTATGTCAGTTAAATGGAATGGTTATCTTTGCTAAATTGACTCATATTTTTACTCTCTTTAATACATTACTAGGTTGGCTAAAGTCTTAGTCTGATTGTTTTAGTGATAGCCCCAGCGGTCATTAATAGCATAACAAATTACTTTGGCTAGTATAATATGTGCATTGAAGTGGTTTTTCGATGAGGTCAAAAGGGGAAAGATAAGAGGGTTGTGCAATGTTTATAACCCATTGACTAACTTGTTTCAGTCTAGTGTTTTATACTTTAGTGCCTACAGGTGAAGATGGTTGAATGCACAAAGAGAAGAGGTTTGTCATCATCAAAAAGGGAGAATTTGTTAGGTACGTTATAGTTTTGATGATTGACAAACTGACAAAGTGATATGAAACATGTCAGTCAAGCTGGTTCACAGACACACTATCACATGTAGCTAAAAATTATAGCAAATCATTGATGATTAAAGGCAAGGGTGGAAGAAATCAAGAACCAGATGAGTGGTTAATTCTGATAAACTCAAGGAAATAAACATGCACATTATTTGAATAAGTTGAATTTGATTCAAACACTTGATGATGAGGGAAAACAAGTTGAGTTGAAAAAAAAGAGTCC
>NW_025849820.1:0-6066 GCF_002878395.1 Capsicum annuum
TAATTACCACACTCGTCTCTGTTCAAAATCCATAAAACCAAAATAAGGTAATCGTCAATAAGGATCGTTACGTTATGTTCGATATGCGACTTTATTGATCACTTTTTAATAATTTATTAAAATTATCATAGCCATTATATGACATATACAGAAAATTAGAATGGCAAGAAAAAAATATTAAATTTCTCATTTTTAAATAACATAATGTACTTGGCCTTATATTTCTATAATATAGTTCATTCAAAATAAAAGTTAATATATTTCCGCTATAGATTGCCATTTATTATTTTTACTTCACGTTAATAAATTTTGGTTAAAAGAAGAAAAAGAGATTAGAATATCTGTAATAATTAAAAATGATGTTGTACCATAGAAAACAAATAATAATTTTTTTCTTTGTAGTTGGTTGTAGTTATAAGAAGAATTTGTGTAAAAATTTAAAGATTGGGGTTATATGTAACAATAATGAAAGTTGAAAATGGAAGTGGAAAATTATGAAAACAACAAAAAGCTGTTTTCACTTTTCAGAATCCAACTCCGAAATAATTTTTTGAATTTTCATGGCCAAACACCACAATTTTCGAAAAAGTGAAAAAAAAATTCAGAAAAAAGAGAATTTTTTTTTATGGCCAAACGGCCCTAAGTGAAGACTACTAGACATCTCGTGAAGGGATTCTCAAAGGGGACGTTGAATTGTTCAAAAGTAAATTTCTTTTCTTGACTTAATCCACCTTTATTAAAGAACTAGTATTGCATTAATCAACTCTTCTTTGATAGATGCCCATCTATATTTTCTAATACAAATTTTCTCCAACTTAAGGATGGCTTAAAGGCAAGGCTAGTAAAAAATCTGCTTTAAGCCCCAATATTTTTTAGCCCCAAAAAGTTTTTTAGTAAATTTTATGATTTAAAATTCACTTAAATCAATATTGAAGATTACAAAATACATACAAACTTTATATTTTTGAAAAAAAAAGAACGAAAAATTATCTATTTTTTTTCATAAAAATTTTAGAACTTTAAATTAAACAATTCAAAACTTCATACAAATAAATAAAATTTTACAACAACATGATCCAAGTTACTATATTACATACAATTGGCTAATATCTTTGTTAATTAGAATTAATTCTTACTTTTATAAATAATTACGTTACTATGTAAACTTAAATGTCTTGAGAACCAAAAAAAAAAAATGACATTTCAAATTATTATTTTTATATATATATTTATCTGGGGTCTCTTATTAAAATTTAACTTTAAACCACTAATTTTATTAAGATGCTTTATTCCAACTACAAACAAAAACTGTTTATAAGTACAATAATATTAAATATGATTCATTTTTTGAAAAAGATAAAAGAAAAATAAAATATACTGAAAGAGTGGAAATAATTTCAGCAACCCTTCTAGTACTTCTAAAGGGTAGTCACCCGAGAAAATTGAAGGAAATGTGTCTTTTAAGTCTTGAATGAAGGATTGATGACATTGACCAACAGATAGGGTTAAACATCATTAGAAAACTTAATTAAGTTAATTGTGGACTTGATTAATATTTTCAAAACTTTTTAATCTTTTCAAAAATACAAATCAACCTAATCCACACCGCTCTTCAATCCAAATCAACCACTCTCTCCTCTCTCTCGATAGCTTCTCTCAACTCTCTCATAACCAACAGTTCTGCAAAATTTCTCCCTTCAATCCTCGACGACTTCTACCTCCGGAGATAAATAGTTGGGCTTCGAGTTCTCCTTTTTTCTCCCTTCAACCCCCGGCGACAAATAGTTGGGCTTCGAGTTCCCCTCTTCAATTCAAATCAACCTATCTCTCATCCCTCTCTCGACAGCTTCTCTCAACTCTCTCCCAACCAACTGTTCTGCAAATTTCTCATTTCAATCCTCGGCGACTTCAACATCCGACTATAAATAATTGAGCTTAGAGCTCCTTTTTGACTTCAACCTTCAATCGACATGACAGCCTTGCTCTCCGGTCATAACAACTTTGAATTTTTCATCGTTCCTTTTCTTCTTTCACAGGTAAAAATTTACGGCCTTTTTAGTTTGAAGAAAATGAGGAACTTGAGCCAACTTCTCTTAAAGTATTGGTTAACAATTTTAATATTTGTTGTATTAATTTGAAATGCGTTCTGAATAAAATCCTAATTTATGGTATTTCTACTCTTCTCTTTTCGGAGTGAATTATGATATTTTATAGTTTGTTGCATTTTTTTGAAGTTTGATTTTTATTTTTTGTGTTTATAAAAACAAAACGATAATTTGGGTTGATTTGTTCTGTTCTTGTTCTTGGTAAAAATGGTGAAATTGCTATTTTTTTGTTGAACAAAATTGTTCTACTATTTTTTATTTCCTCCGACAAATTACCTATCTGGTGCAATATATTAACCATTTGATGCAAAAACTTTATCATATGATGCAACAGATCAACCATCTGATGCACAAGGAACAATCAATTACAATTCTGATGCAACTGATTTACCATATGTTGCAACAGATAAAAAATTTAATGCAACTAATTAACCATCTGGTGCAATGGAAAAACCATCAGATTAATGATCCAATGCAACAGATGAACCTCCTATTGGATAAAATCCTATCAACTCTTCCAACAGAAAATGTTCAAGACTTAGTTTTTCCAACTGATCATTCATCTGTCGCGATAGAAAACCCTATGTTAGAAGAAATCAAAACAATATTGACCGTTAATAACTATTCCAACAGATCACTCATATGTTGCAACAGATATGTGACCTGTTGCATAGACCATTCATCTTTCTCAACAGATGAGTGATATATTTTGTATTGTTACAACAGATTACTCAGCCGTTGCTGCAGGTTAGTTAACTGCTATGATAGATCACTTATATATTGCAACAGATGTGTGATCTGTTGCATAAATCATTTATCATTCTCAATAGATGAGTGATATATTTTGTATTATCGCAACAAATTACTCAGCCATTGCTACGAATTATTTAACTATTCCAACAGATCACTCATATGTTGCAATAGATAATGTCACAACAGATGTGTGATCTGTTGCACAGACCATTCATCTTTCTCAACAGATGAGTGATTTGTTTTGTATTATCGCAATAGATTACTCAGTTATTGCTATAGGCTATTTACCTATTCCAACAGATCACTCACATGTTGCAACAGATGATTGCAATAGATGTGTGATCTGTTGCACAAACCATTCATCTTCTCAACAGATGAGTGATTTTTTTTGTATTATCACAACATATTACTCATCCGTTGCAACAGGTTATTTAACTATCCCAATGGATAACTTATATGTCGCAATAATGTGTGATCTATTGCACAGACCATTCATCTGTCTTAAAAGATGAGTGATATGTTTTGTATTATTGCAATAGATTACTCATCCGCAATAATAGTTTGGTTCTATGCTGCAATAAATATAATACCTAGTGCAATAGATCAATGATTTGTTGCAACTGTTATTTTACTATTTTGCTTGTTTGATTTACTGATATCCTTTTTTAACGATGCATTAATCAACTATAATATATTTTTTTATATTCTTGTTAATTTTAGATAATATGATTCCCAAAATAACAGAAACCAAATCAAGTCTAAGTAAAGGAACAAGTGAAGCAGCTAGGCTACATCCACAACTCTATAAGCTTGCTTTACAAGCGTTATCTCAATCCGGAGCAAAATGTGATGAACACAGAGAAGAGGAATGTTTCAAAAGAGATGATGCAAATACTATATCCCTTCCACCGAAGAGTTGGTCAAAGCCTTCAACATTGATTGTTATCCTATGAAAATGCAGTGCGATGGTGCCACAGATTTAACGGGTGATTTTATGGTTAAGTCAGCCATGGGAAAATCTTTCGATGCCTTTAGAAAAATACTTTGAGAACAAAAATTGGATGCTTATTTTTGGGACAACTGCTTTGGAAAATATCTTGATTTGCCGGAGGACAACAACGCTCGTTTCCAAATGAAAATGGTATATGAACTTCTCAAACGTAGGTTTATGTATGAAAATAAAGATAAGATGGATGAGGTGTGGATAAATTACTGTGGCATGCCTATTTATTTTGGTTGGAAGGAGTTTGCCATAGTTACTGGACTAAAATGCTATCCCCCTTCTCAATTTATACCTATTCTAACAAAAAAAAAAAGCACCCTGCACACCCCAAAAAGGCAAAGGCAAGCCGTGTGATCGTGATGACCTAGTGTCCATTGTTGGTCCAAGTTTTAAAAACAAAAATTTAATAGAAGCATTGAAAGGTAAAGGACTTTCAAAGAAGCACAGGCAATCATTGTGCTTGGTTTGGTTTTTACATAATATTCTTTGAGAGAGAGATGTTAACAACAACATAAGCCTCGATTTTAATAAAGCTCTCCGAGGATCTTAAGGTGTTTAACAGCTATCCTTGAGGTTATGAAAGTTTCAAAATGACTGTCAAATATTTGTTGACTCCATTAGCGCCAAAGACGGTCAACTTATATGGCTTCCCATGAGCTTTCATGATAAATGTTTTTTTCTTCTATTATGATATCATTCATTTTTTTTCACTCAATAATGGTTTTGATTTATTGGCGTTATTTTATAGGCTTGGGCGTTTGAATTCATTCCTTATTTGAGACAACAAGTGAACTACCAGGAAGGAGTTTTCTGTCCAAGAATCTTGAGATGGTTGTCGACCAAAACTGATAAAAATATAAAATTTCTTGATTTCTTCAACCCCCCGAAGGATGCAGTAAGTATAATTATAATTAATTTTTTCTTTTAATTAATGATACTTTTGAATGATCTAATCATCATTCTAATATATCTAATGATTTATGTTAGATTGTGCATCCGTCGCTAGTTTTGACCAATCGAGAGTTGAAGATGTCATTTTTCTTACTTTACGATCTGTGCAAACTTTATCGGACCCTAAGGTCATCGACAGAATAAAAATAGAATTGTTTGGAGCAACAACCATTACAAGAAAAATAATTTTGGAGGGTGGGCTTGTTATTTTTTATGGTCTTAGTGGTGATGGAGCTGTTGGTCGTGGTAGTGGTACTGCTGTTGTTGTTAATGATGCTCCTCTTACAGTATTTAAAGTAAATCATTATGAGTATGATCATACTGGTTATACAAATTTTGCCTCTCCCAACGAATGTTCTGCATACAAATATCAAGACTGTAGGGTGAAACATGATGTAGTGATTAATGCTATTAATGCATTAACTGCTTCTGTAAAGGAATTGAAATCTAAGAAGATTCTCATTCCATCAAAGAGGATTTTATTTTCATCCACTCCACTAGAGATTAGGGCTAAGATAAGATGGAGAGTTATTTCTAGGGCATTATCAAGTATCCAAAAAAGCAAAATTATAACTCCTCGTCTGTGTGTTGTACTGAGCAACGTACAATGTCCACGAGCTGAAGAAGGTGAATATATATGTCTTTCAACTGACAAAACAAATAGATACATATCTGTTTCAACAGATGACACAACTGCTAAAAATTATATATACATTTGTTGAAACAGTTGACTAACCTGTTGCACCAGATAAAGTATTTGGTGCAACATATGTCTTGTCTATTTTAGCAAATTAAACAGCTCTTTGTACCGCTTTTATTTGTACTAACAGATGACCTATAAGCTACAACAGATGATTCATATATTGTAATGGATGATTCATCTGTTGAAAATTATCATACAGGGTCTTCCTCATGTAGAAATTTATCTCAAAATTTGATTCATTATTGCAACAGAAATATAATCTGTTTGGGACAATTTAAAATGGGAAGAAGACCTATTTGATTTGCTAGAAGAGATGATTTATCCTTTTTCGTTTTATTGTATCTCCGTGATTAGCATTGACCAATTCTGGCTTTCCAGATGGATGTAGAAGAAGCTACTGTTGAACAACATTGACAATATGCTACTCTTTTTATGGAAATATGGAGAATAGAAAGCGCAAAAACCGTATGTAAGCGACAATAAAGATCCACGACGAGCAAAAACGTATTCCATAGCACCGGATGAAGAACAACTTATCCATACTGAGTAGA
>NW_025849821.1:0-8144 GCF_002878395.1 Capsicum annuum
AGAAGCGTTGAAAGGTAAAGGACTTTCAAAGAAGCACAAACAGTCATTGTGCTTGGTTTGGTTTGTACATAATATTCTTTGGGCGAGAGACGTTAACAACAATATAAACCTCGATTTAATAAAGCTCTCTGAGGATCTTGAGGCGTTTAACAGCTATCATGGGGGTATGAAAGCTTCAAAATGACTGTCAAATATTTGTTGACTCCGTTAGTGCCAAACACAGTCAACTTATATGGCTTTCCATGGGCTTTCATGGTAAATGTTTCTTTCTTCTATTATGATATCATTCATTATTTTTGCTCAATAATGGTTTTGATTTATTGGCGTTATTTTATAGGCTTGGGCGTTTGAAGCATTCCTTATTTGAGACAACAAGTGAACTACCAGGAAGGAGTTTCCTGTCCAAGAATCTTGAGATGGTTGTCGGCCAAAACTCATAAAAATGCAAAATTTCTTGATCTCTTCAACCCCCCAAAGGATGCAGTAAGTATAATTATAATTAATTTTTTCTTTTAATTAATATTTCTTTGAATGATCTAATCATCATTCTAATATATGCAATGATTTATGTTAGAATGTGCATCCTTCGCTAGTTCCGACCAGTCGAGAGTTGAAGATGCCATTTTTTCTTACTTCACGGTCTGTGCGCACTTTATTGGACCTTAAGGTCATCGACAGGATAAAAATAGAATTATTTGGAGCAATAGCCATTACAAGAAAAATAATTTTGGAGGGTGGGCTTATTGTTGTTGATGGAGCTGTTGGTGGTGGTAGTGGTGCTGCTGTTGGTGCTAATGATGCTCCCCTTACAGTATTTAAAGTAAACCATTATGAGTATGATAATACTGGTTATATAGATTTTGCCTCTCCCAGCAAATATTCTGCATGCAAATGTCAAGATTGCAGGGCAAAACATGATGTAGTAATTAATGCTATTAATGCATTAACTGCTTCTGTAAAGAATTGACATCTAAGAGGGGTCTCATTCCATCAAAGAGAATTTTATTTTCATCCAATTCATTAGAGATTAGGGCTAAGAGGAGAAGAAGAGTAATTTTCAGGGCATTATCAGGCATCCAAAAAAGCAAAATTGCAACTCCTCTGTCTGCGTGTTGCACTGAGCAACGTACAATGTCCAAAGGAGAGCAGCACGAGATGAAGAAGGTGAATATATTATATGTCTTCCAACTGGCAAAACAAATAGAAACATATCTATTTCAACAGATGGCACATCTGCTGAAAATTATCAAACAGATATATACATCTGTTACAACAGTTGACTAACCTGTTGCACCGGATACTTTATCTGGTGCAACATATGTCTAGTCTATTTTAGCAAATCAAACAGCTCTTCGTACAAATTTTATTTGTACCAACAGATGACCTATCTATTGCAACAGATGATATATGTTACAACGGATGATTCATCCATTGGAAATTATCACACAGGGTCTTTCTCATGTAGAAGTTTGTCCCAACAGTTGATTCATTATTGCAACAGAAATATAATATGTTTGGGATAATTTAAAATGGGAGAAAGACATGTCTGATTTATTAGAAGAGGTGAGTATCCTTTTCCATTTTGTTGTATCTCTGTGATTAGCATTGACCAATTCTAGCTTTCCAGGTGGATGTAGAAGAAGCTACTGCTGAACAACATTGACAATATGCTACTCATTTTATGGAAATACGAAGAACAGAAAGCGAAGAAACTGTACGTAAGTGACATGAAGATCCACGATGAGCAAAGTCGAATTCCATAGCACCGGATGAAGAACAACTTGTCCATACTGAGTAGATCTTTATAGCTTGAGCTTGCCAAAGCAATCCTTGGCAGTATACTTAAATTGTTATTGATGTATTGTTGAGATCTGTACCCATAACAATTTTTTTACATTTTATTTATTCGTTGACTTATTTTAGCTAATTTATGAAGGCTTCGATTTATTTTATTTTGTCTATGAATTTTATTTATTCCTTAGATTTGAACTTATTGATTGAAAAGGAATACTAGATTCAAATATTGCAATAGATAATGTATCTGTTGCAACAGATGACACATCTATCAGAAAATTCGAACAGATTTAGACATATGTTGCAACAGGTAGGTGATCTGTTAGAAGTTATCAAACAGGTCTTCCCACTGTTGCAACAGATGGACTTTAGATAAAAACATCAAGATAATGCAACAGATGATACATCTATTAAAAAAATAATAAATTTAGACATATGTTGCAACAGATAAACTTTATTTGTTGCAACAGACGACACATCTATTGGAATAATCGAACAGATTTATTCATATGTTACAACAGGTAGGTTATCTGTTGGGATTTATCAAACAGGTCTTTCCACTGTTGCAACAGATGGACTTTAGATAAAAATATTAAGATAATGCAACAGATGACCAACCTATTGCAACAAATAAACTATATGTCAGAACAGGTAGGATAACTATTACAACGGATGGAGAATTTGTTGCATTATAAAAATTCAACTTTTGTTGGACATAAAAAATTGCCACTACGTGTAAAAAGGTTAAAGTGAATTGAAATAAAAAAGGCGCAACCCATCAACTGTGTTCATTTCAAACACCTAAAATAAAATAGGCATCAAGTAGACATGTTCATTTTAAACACGTAAAATAAAATAGGCATCAAATATGTTAGTGTTAGTCCTGACACATTTCGCTGACTTACCGTCACTTGGCCCCCACGATCATTTTTTCCCTCTATTGTCTTATATATTCATCTTCCTCCTAAAATTTAACCCTAAATTCCCAAATCTTCTTCTTCATCGTCATCTTCTTTTATCTATCTAAATTCTTCAAATTATTACTTTCATTTTTTCCAACTGACCTTGACAATATCAAGCGCATCTTCCACTGTTTTTTGTGATAAATATTTTCGATATTGTAAGTGCGGTCATGAATCTCTGTTAAAGACTTCTTGGACTGAACAAAATCCGGGTCATAGGTTTTTTACTTGTAATATTTTAAAGGTAATATTTTTTTTATTTAATTAATTGATTAATTATTGACTTGTAATTGTTTTGTGTTCTCTTTTTTTTTTTTTTATAGAAATTGGGTGGATGCGATTAATTTGATTGGTATGAAGAACGACACCCTTCACAAGCAAATCGTGTAATCTGGGGTTTGTTGAATAAAGTCAGGGCTTCTGAAGAGAAACAAAATTGAGCAAGAAGATACTACATTATTGCCGTTATTGCTATTGGTTTGGTATTGTTAGACACATGGATATTGAAGCCTAATTGCTGAAACTTTCATGGTGGCGTGTATATTTTCTACTGGTTTGTTGTTGACGAGAACATGGATATTCAAGTGTAACTGTTTAGGCATATGTTGTAAAATTTAGGTCATCTGTGGAAATTATCAAACAGGTCTTCCCACTGTTGCAACAGATTAGATTTAGATTATTAAATTATTCATAAAAATTATCAAACAGGTCTTCCTACTATTGCAACAGATTGGACTTAGATTATTAGATTATTCAAACAGGTCTTCTCACTGTTGCAACAGATTGACAATCTAATCTATTGCATTATAAAAAAAACTTTTATCAGAAAAAAATTATTGCCACTACATGTACATGTAATAAAGTGAAGGGTGACTTGAAATTAAAAATTTCTATTTCACAGGCTCTTCTATATACATAGGCTTCAAGCATCTAGTTAGTACCCTATAATCCCAGACCTCTGGCAGGTTTGTCACAGCGTTTTCGCACAGAAAAGTCATTGTCTCGGCCATTTCTGTGCCGGTCAGCAAACATTCGATATGTGCAAGAGTGTGCAAGCCGCTCACTTTAGCGGCATCATCTTTTGGAAGGATCATTCCCCTGTTTTGACCTTCAAAATTCCATGATTTCTTCATCAAAACTTTCTTTGGCAAATGATTCATCAGTTTACTCTCCCTCAACATGATAGGCAACAGCGCCATCAGTGGCTCCACGAGGAGAAAAAGATCGAAATCGTCGACGAGAGGTATGCTGGAGTCATAAACATTGATCTTTCCCTCCTCGAGTAGTATCTTAACAGCCCGATAATAATTGTCGTTCACACTAATGTTTGCAAGAATCCTTTTTGCCTCGGTCCAGCTTTTACCGTATAGATTTGGCCTGTCCCCTTTAACATATCTTAAAGTTTCTTCTTCATCCAAGACCAACGTAGGAACTAGGAAATCAAGTCCCATGCCTAGGGATGATGCCTCTCCATTGAGTTGATCGTATCTATCCTAGAGCTTCTTACAGAAGTCGAGGTCCATTATCCTATCGGCAACGTCATAAGCTTCCCGGTATGTTAATTGCCTTTTCCTCATGAGGCAGAGAATTATGTCAACATGTTGTGAGATAAGAAATTAATTTTTAAAGAAGTCAATTTTTAAATAGGTTAGTAATTGTAAAGATGCAATGGATGGTCCATCTATTGCATAGGGTTCTCTGAATCAATAATCCAATACAACTTATGCAATAGATGGATAATAAGTTGCAATAGAACCACAACCAGTTACACCAGTATACCCAGCTGTTACAACAGATGTGAAATCTATTGCGTAGCTTCTTTTTCATGGGGTAGATTAGAAGGGCTAGGTTAGGAAAAGTAAAGTTGCCTTGTCCTCATACGGCATATGCATATCAGTCACAGTCTGGAAGTCTTGGGGGGAAAAGGAAGGCCTGGGGTAATCTGGTGCGCCTGACTTGGCATTCTTGGCCTGTCTCAAATTCCTCTTCTCTCCGACGCCAAGTTCTGCATATATGGCCACCTTCTTGACTGGACCCTGAACTTCAATAGCTTTTGGAGAGGGAGGAATTCCAATTTCTTTTGATTTCCGAGCAGAGAGTACGTCTGTAATTGCTCTTTTCTTTCTCCTAACCAATGTTGTAGAAGTGTGTCTCCCCCACCTTCTTGGAAAGTATGACACACCTCTTGGATTTGAATTCCTTAATATCTTTAGAGATAGCCTCTACTTTTTCAATGAGTTTATCCTGTCTATCCTTGCACTCATCGCATTTGCAATGAGAACATGAGGTTGAAGAGAGGTGAGAGGGACCTGTGGAAGGGCGAAAAAGGGTGTTTTCAAACATATTTATTCTTTCTTAAGCATCAACATACGAGTGGTAGTAGCATCATCATGCCTGCCACCAACACCAACAACTCCACCAGAAAAAGCACCCGGATCTGCCTTAGTAAAAGATTGGTCATGAAGAGCCTCAACATTAGGCTGACCTTGCCTAACTGCTCTTCTTATGGCTGTTACTCCAGCCAATTTCTTCTTTATTAACTCCACCGTTGGGTCTGCAATAGTATCAACATGACCCAGAGTAATATAAGAAGTCATCACCGACTCCTCTTCAGTAGGCACAATCCATGGATGCACAACCTATAAAAAAGAAAAAAAGACAGATGCATTTAAATCATATAATATAATAATTTTCACAGTTGGGCTACATTTTCAAAAAAAAAGACCCATCTGTTGCATAGTTTGCAGTATATGGTTAAAATCCATTTGAGTCTGGTTCAGAGAAACAGAGCAACATATGGATAATCTGATGAAAAATATCAATCATCTATTGCAACAGCTGCATAAGATAGGTAATTTTGTATGGAACAGGTGATCTGTATGTCACAATAGATGAATGATATATTATCAGATTAAACATCTGTTGCATAATTTACAGTAGATGGTTAATCTTTTAGGAGTCAGGTTCAGAGAACCAAGGCAACAGATGGGTAACCTGATGGAAGATATACCCCGTCACAACAGATGTCCCATTTGGTGCATCAGATATAACATCTGTTGCACTAGATATAACATCTGTTCAATACCTTTCTTGTCTTTGAGTAGAATTATTTTACTTGAAGAAGACGTACTGCTTATCTGGAGGGTTAAAGAGATCAACCTCCTTAATATTGGTGTTGCTCTTTGCAGCCAACCACCTAAACATCCTTGGATGAGAAACCTCATCCGGGTAATCCATTAACTGCTTTCGAAGGGGAGGAATGACTTCAAATGCCCAAGCCTAGAAAGTGTAAACAGGAAGCAAGCAAAAAAATCATAATAACTATATTCAATATAAATTAATGGATGAGTAAAATTAGTGATTAATTTTATGATGAAAGCCCAAGGAAAGCCGTATAATGTGGTCGTCCCTGAGGATAGCTTTGTCAGTAAATATTGGACAATCAAGTAGAAGCTGTCATAGCCCCAGGGATAATTGTTGAATTTATCAAAATCCTCAGCACGCGCCAACAAATCATTTTCTATGACTTTGTTAACGTCTCTTGACAATATAACCGAATGGGAAAACCAAACTAAGCACAATTACTCCCTGTACTTCTCTGGTATGGTTTTATCCTCGAGATCTGTTAACAAATCCGATGCTTTGTAGCCACGTCGCGCAATGTCAAACAACCTATCTATTTTTCCCTTGCATTTTCTTGCCTTGGATCTTTTGCGGGGTGGTGGTCTTTCTGGATGATGGCATCTCATGCCCGTCACTATGGAAAACTCTTGCAAGCCAAAACAAACAGGCATGCCACAATAGTTAATCCAGATTTCATCCATTTTCTTTTTGCCCCCTCCTCCGGATCTTTATCATCCCCCGCGTACTTGATCCTGCGCTTGAGAAGATCATGTACCATCATCATAGGGAAACGGATATGGGCAGAGAGGTCCTCAGGCAGCTTAAGAAAGTGTTCAAAGTAGCTCTTCTTAAAAAGTCCGCCTATGTTTTTGTTCTTCATAATTTTCATAAAATGTTCAAAATTTCCCCCCATCCGACATTTAAGTACAATTTGACCAGTTAGTTGTTTTCCTTCTGGGTCATTTATTGGCATCGCAACTTCAAACTTGTCAATACTAAAATATTTGACAAGATCATGCTGGGATATCGATATTAACTCACGCCCCATCGGTGATCCAGTAACATTATGTTGATGATCATCCTTTCTCTTTCTGACTCTCCAATTTATCCTCTTTCTCACTTTCATTTTCTTCATCACCATCTACGGACCCTTTTCCACCTCCCTCAATGTTGTTTTCACATCTCTTCTTAGCTTCACTTTTCCCTGATTGAGATTGTTCAAGAAGCTCCTCCGAATCCCTCTGTACTAAAGCCTTTTTTTGAGTGGTCAGACGTTGATCCACTTTCACTTTCTTTTCTTTTGAGAGACATGTTTTACCTACAGACAAAGAAAAACAAAAATTATATCACACTTGATGTATGCATAGATTTTAAAAAATACATTACAAACACCACGATTACCGACACACCAATAGCCACCACCACAAATACCACCAACCAATGCCACCACCGGTGCCACCACGACGACCACAAACACCACCACCACCACCACCACCAACACCATCCAACTATACCACGACAGTCAACGAAACAGTGCAATGGAAACTAGGGATTTCTTGAGTTCTTCCTATGATTTTACCATCAAAACTCAAAATTGTAAACCCATTCTCTAAGCTAATACAACTAAAAGTTTTATTTTTCATCATTAACTTTAAATCCCTTATTTTTTAGAAAAAAATAAAATATAGAGCTCTTCTCGAACTCTGTTGCCTACGAAGACAAAGAAAATGACTGATACAAGCAAGAATGATATCGAAAATACACCTATGTAGTCGAAAATGAGAAAAAAAATGATCTGTTGTGGAGGGTTGAGCAAATTCATTTATTAGTTGTTGTTTGTACTGTATTGTTGAGTGAGAATGAGAGAGAAAGAGCTATACCTTGAGATTTGAAATAATGAAATATTTTGTATGGGTTGATTTGTATTTGGAAAAGAATGACAAGTAGTTTTGAAAATGTTAATTTGGTCTGAAATGATCTTAATTATTTTTAAAATCATAAAATATATGCTTAATTTTTAACCCTCTCATCATGCAATTGCCGAAAAGGTAATTCAATTGAAATTGTATAAAAATAATTGAAGTTGTAGTTGACCGAGTACTCTAAGAGGTGACCCTGTGAAAACTCACCCCTGGTCCTAGATTAATTAATTAGGTACTATTAGTATAACATATAAACTCAATTGAAATTGTAAAAAATAAATGTTCAATATGTTGCGTCAGATTTTTTATCTGTTGTAAATTATCAATCAGATTAGGTAACAAC
>NW_025849822.1:0-534 GCF_002878395.1 Capsicum annuum
TTGAACGAAAATATAAGATGGAGGATGCGGGAATTAAGGAATTCCTTTCTACACGGTTCCTGGACTTCAAAATGATAGATAACAAATCTGTTGTCTCTTAAGTACAGGAGTTGCAAGTCATCATACATGATATCCTAGCAAAAGGTATATCTTTGAAAAATACCTTAGTTGAACAAATTAAAAATGTTCTTAATACTCACATAAACTATTTTGTAGGTTTAATTGTGAATGATGCTTTCCAAGTAGCAGCGATAGTTGAGAAGCTACCACCTTTATGGAAAGACTTCAAAAACTACTTAAAGCATAAACGCAAGGAGATGACAGTTAAAGATCTTATTGTCCGACTTCGTATTGAAGAGAATAATAAAGTTGCCGAAAGAAGGTCAAAGGGGAATTCTACAATTAATAGAGCACATATTGTAGAAGATGACCAAAATAATTCTAAGAAAAGGAAGAATGCTGAAAAAGGAAGCAATCAACCTAAGAAAAAATTCAAGGGAAAATGCTTCAACTGTGGCCAATCTTGCCACAGTT
>NW_025849822.1:634-2008 GCF_002878395.1 Capsicum annuum
TGTTGTCTCTCAAGTACAGGAGTTGCAAGTCATCATACATGATATCCTAGCAAAAGGTATATCTTTGAAAAATACCTTAGTTGAACAAATTAAAAATGTTCTTAATACTCACATAAACTATTTTGTAGGTTTAATTGTGAATGATGCTTTCCAAGTAGTAGCGATAGTTGAGAAGCTACCACCTTTATGGAAAGACTTCAAAAACTACTTAAAGCATAAACGCAAGGAGATGACAGTTGAAGATCTTATTGTCCGACTTCGTATTGAAGAGAATAATAAAGTTGCTGAAAGAAGGTCAGAGGGGAATTCTACAATTAATAGAGCACATATTGTAGAAGATGACCAAAATAATTCTAAGAAAAGGAAGAATGTTGAAAAAGGAAGCAATCAACCTAAGAAAAAATTCAAGGGAAAATGCTTCAACTGTGGCAAGATTGGCCACAAGTCCACAGATTGTCGTGCCCCAAAGAAAGGCAAGAAGAAGGATCAAGCAAATATGATTGAATCCAACAAAGAATGCGATGATCTGTGTGCTATGTTCTCAGAATGTAACTTGACGGAGAATCCTCACGAATGGTGGATGGATTCTGGTGCCACCTTTCATGTATGTGCCAACAAGGAGTTATTTTCGTCATTTATTCCAGCCCAAGCAGAAGAAATGATCTACATGGCTAACTCCGCTACTGCTAAGGTGGAGAGAACAGGAAAAATTTGCTTAAAGATAACTTCCGACAAGGTCTTGACACTGAACAATGTGTTATATATTTCGGAGTTACATAGGAACTTAATTTTTGTTTCACTCCTAGATAAGAACGGATTCAAATGAGTAACCATTTCTGGAAAAATTGTAATTAGCAAAGGAGAAATGTATGTAGGGAAAGGCTATTTGACCGAAGGCCTTTATAAGATGAAAGTAATGACTATTGAAATAAATAAAAGTTTGAATTTTTCTTATTTGCTTGAGTCTTATGATTTATGACATGAACGTTTGGGCTATGTTAATTACAAAACGTTACGAAAATTGATTAACTTAGAAGTTTTGCCAAACTTTGAGTGCAATAAATCAAAGTGTCAAACGTGTGTGGAATCAAAGTATGCAAAGCATCCTTATAAGTCTGTTGAAAGGAATTCCAATCCCTTAAACTTAATACACACTGACATTTGTGATATGAATTCAACACCATCACGTGGTTGAAAAAAGTATTTCATAACTTTTATTGATGATTGCACTAGATATTGTTAGGTCTACTTGCTAAATAGTAAGGATGAAATAATAAATGCGTTTTGGCAATATAAAACTGAAGTTGAAAATCAGTTAGACAAAAAGATCAAAATGATAAGAAGTGATAGGGGTAGAGAATATGAATCTCCCTT
>NW_025849823.1:0-521 GCF_002878395.1 Capsicum annuum
ATCATGTCAATTTGTGGATTCCTAACTCAACACATTTTAGCTCAAAATATTTTAATCTTCCTCAACATCAACAAGGTATCAATGCATTGAACCATAACCGACTCGACATTTGGACAAGGATATGAAGACTCAATACATAATATTTTCAACAATTTAACTCATCAAAACCATCCGAAAAATACCAAGACTCATTGCAACTTCAATATCAACATTTCTCAATTTGCCATCCAACTTTCATTTAAAGGTACTTGAGACATCAACCCATAGTAGGGATATAGAATTTCCAATATCAATTATAAATTCATAATAAGAAAATAGTGGAATGATATTATAAATCAAGGCTTAACAAATTAAATCATCATACTCTCATAATCAAATACTTTTTGGACATAATTCCATCTCAACATCGTACACATATCGGATGACATAATCCCATAGCTCATGGACAATAATATAAGATATAAAACCATATTTCCAATTCATGGTAAAACATGTAAAATCTCATGTCAATGTAATTCAAC
>NW_025849823.1:621-1308 GCF_002878395.1 Capsicum annuum
ATTTGGAGTAGTAGGGTTGGGGTTTGAGCCTTAGAAAATTTTGGAGAAAAAATGAGCTATTGAATGCTCTTAATGGACTTAAATCCATGGTTTAACCAGATGGATTGGAGTGGGAATGACCAAAATACCCTTAAAAATTAAATAATGTCAAATCTGTCCTTTCGTGGACTGTTTTGATAGGCTGAAGTAGATCGACCATAACTTATTTATCCGATGGAAAAATTGGATGAAACCAATTTCATTGGAAAGAGGACTCTCATAGATTTCTGTTGATATATAGTAGCTCACCTAGATCATTATATACAAGGAGTTATGATCGTTTCAAGTTGACCCTAAAATTCACCTGGCCTCAGTATTTTTTTCCTGCATATTTACTGTTCACCACTATTCACGGTTAGATCGGAATGATCATAACTCATCGCTCGAGTGTCCGTTTTGGATGATCCATATATAATTGGAAATCTTATTCGATGCTCTACGCGAAGCATATCCAGAAATTCCACACAGAAAAATTATTAATCACAATAAAGAATAAAATTCAACACATTTTCGTCCGAGATCTTAACAGACTCTTGGAAAGATAAAAAGGCTTTAACAACTCGACACATTTGGGAGCGAAATATTTAACGGGAAAACTCAAGGTATCACATCATCTCCCCCTTGGATACATTCTTCCCCGAATATCGC
>NW_025849824.1:0-3336 GCF_002878395.1 Capsicum annuum
AGTTCTTTCCTGTCTATATAAGGCAGCTTGTAATCTAGGAGAAGGCAAAGGAAAAATTCCCTAATCTCAGCGATGATTTCAAGGTTTCGGGAAAAATCTTGGAACAAATCAATGACAAATTTTCTAAGTTTAAAATTTCTGAGAAAGCTGAGTCCAGCAAACAAAAAGCTGAGTCCAGCAACCCAAAAAACTCTCTTTCCAAACTTACCAGAGATCGTTTTTCTACTAGGAAAAATTACTACAAGAAACCTTCCCCCCAGACGTTCAGTTTGAAGAAAATCCCTACCTTTCGACCTCCAACCATGATGGTCGAGGAATAACAGAATGGAATATTGACAGTTTGGCTGAACATCAAATCTACAACAAACTCCATGAAATGGGTGTTGCTATTACTGCTTACAAAATCAGAAGAGCCACGGATAAAGAGGCTGCTACTATGATCGTATCAGGTTTCACTAGTATGATAAAACATTGGTGGGATAACTACTTCACCGATGATGTCAAAAGCTTAATCTATGGAGCCACACCTGTAGAAACTGTTGTTAATACTGAAAATGGACAAGAAATTCTTGAGCAAGTAGCAAAAGAAGACGCTTGTGCCACTCTCCTATACCATATAGCTAGACACTTCATAGGAGAACCAAAATTATTTCAAGATAGGAGCCTAGAGATCCTCAATAATCTCACATGCAAAGACTTAGCAGACTTTCGATGGTACAAAGATACCTTCCTGGTAAAGGTCATGATCCGACCTGACTGTAACAACGACTTCTGGAAGGAGAAATTCATTAGTGGTCTTTCTCCTCTGTTCGCCGAAAAAGTTAGAACCAAAATTAAAGATAGATTCAACGGAAAGATTCCTTATGATATCCTAACCTATGGTGACTTAATCAGCTTTATCACTACTGTAGGGATAGATCTCTGCACTGACCTCAAGCTTAAGAAACAGCTTAAGAAGGATAGTACTTCTAAATATGGACTAGGAACCTTCTGCCAAGACTACGGATTTACCAGTCCTAGAAAAAGGTATAGGAAGAAATCCTCCAAACTTCGCAAGAAGGCTACCTCTAGCAAGAAACCCTTCATACGAGAATCTTACAAGCCTAGTAGGAAGGTCAAACGCAAAACCTCTAAGGCTAAAGATACTTGTTTGACTTGTGGCAAGGCAGGCCACAGGGCAAAAGATTGCAAGTCTAACAAGAAAAAGAAAATAAACCAATTAGATCTCTCTAAAGAGGCTCGGGCTAGGTTATTTTCTATAATGGAGGATTCGCCTGAATCTTTTGGGTCTTTAGAATCCTATAATTCGTCCAGCGATGACTACAGTGATGAAGAATTCATCAATGCCTCTTACGAGACAGATCAATCCCAATCCGGCCAAGAATGTGCCTGTGATGGTGCTTTCTGCGCTTGCACCAAAAAGACCATTAATGTTATTTTAGGAAATCCTAAAGAAATCCTATTTGACATTATAGAACATATCCAGGATGATGAGGCTAGAAACAAGTATCTTCTAGAACTCAAATGATTAATGCTTTCTCACGAAGAAAAGCCTCCCAAACCCGTTATTCAGCCTTTTAGCATGAAACAGGTTATGTCAAGATTCGACAGACTTGCCGAACCATCTATTGCTGATCTCAAGGGAGAAATCTCCATCCTATAGGGAGAAATCAAGAATCTGAAAATCCATCTTGACCAAGTAGAGCTCAACGTTCTTACAGATCAAGTCCTAAAAGATATTTCTCCCCCAGAAAAGAATTCTCCCCCAGAATCTCCTAAGACTTTCCCGATCATCTCGAATGACCATCTTAAAGAACCAGAGCCTAGTTCCTTTCCTGGCTCAGATTCTCCCTCTACCTTCGGGAAAGCTGTTACAGCCATAAAAGCTTATAGTGAACACATAGCCATTAAAATTGCCATAAACAAAGACTTTGTTCTTAACAGAGTCGCCCTCTTCGATACAGGGGCAGATAGTAACTGTATCGTCAGAGGTCTTGTACCTACGAAGTACCTTCAAAAGAGTACCTCTCATCTTTATTCAGCAACGGGAGAAAAAATGGAAATCCATTATAAGCTCCCTAAAGCTCATGTCTGTAATAATGGCATTTGCCTTGTTAACGACTTTGTCATCACCGACAATATCATTGAAGATATCATTTTAGGAATTCCTTTCGTCAACCAGATTCGACCTTACTGGAGTGACTACGATGGAATCCGTACAACTCTGTTTAACCAAACTTTATTTTTTCCTTTATTGCGACCCCTCTCACAAGAAGAAGGACACCTTATTAAAGAAAGGATGGTTTTTAAAATTAACCGCCTCTCGTCGCATATCAATTTCCTTAAACAAGATATTCATATCAAGAAAATTGAGCAATCCTTGAAAACCCCGGAGATGATTACTAAAATAACCAATCTCCACAAAGCTTTTGAAAAAGAAATTTGTTCTAAATTCTCTAATGCATTTTGGGAAAGGAAGAAACACTTAGTTGAACTTCCTTACATCCCAGGGTTTGACGAACAAACCATTCCCACTAAAGCCAGACCTATACAAATGAACCATGAGATGATGGAAATCTGCAAAAAAGAAATAGACCATCTCCTCAAAAATGGTATTATTAGAAGCTGTAACTCCCCTTGGAGTTGCTCTGCTTTTTATGTCAACAACAGTGCAGAGAAGGAGCGCGGTACCCCTGGACTTGTAATAAATTACAAGCCTTTGAATGCCGTCTTAAAATGGATCAGGCATCCAATCCCTAACAAAAGGGATCTTCTCAAAAGAACTTTCAAGGCCAACCTTTACAGTAAATTTGATATGAAGTCAGGATTCTGGCAGATTCAAATAGCTGAAAAGGAGAAATACAAAACAGCATTCAATGTCCCTTTCGGGCATTATGAATGGAATGTTTTGCCTTTCGGTCTCAAAAATGCTCCTTCAGAGTTTCAAAACATTATGAACAATATTTTCAATCCTTATACTTATATGTCGATTGTTTATATTAATGATGTGCTCATTTTCTCGGAGAACATTGATTCTCATTTTAAACATTTAAATACTTTCTTTAAGATTGTTAAATTCAATGGCTTGGTGGTTAGTGCCAAAAAGATGAAACTCTTCCAAACGTCCATTAGATTCTTAGGACATGATCTTTATCAAGGTAGTCATAGACCTATTTGTAGAGCCATTGAGTTCTCCTTCAAATTTCCTAATCAAATTACTGACAAAACGCAACTCCAGAGGTTTCTAGGAAGTCTCAATTATATTGCAGATTTTATCCCTAACATTAGACAGGTCTGTGAACCTCTTTACCAAAGACTCAAGAAAACCCCAGTTCC
>NW_025849825.1:0-1681 GCF_002878395.1 Capsicum annuum
TTATTAGTAATTTCACCTACGTCGCCTTAGGGGGTCTATAATCTTGTTTCGTATTTGTTGTTTAGTTTTAAAGTGGTCCCAAACTTTTGTACGTTTTTGTTCTTCAAAATATTTTGATGTTATGTCTTTCCTTGGTTTGTTTATTTTCGTTTTCGCAAAAAAAAAAAAAAAAAGTGGGTAATGTTTATTCACATGCTGCCCGAACTATGCAAGATCTAATTCATGTACAACATAATACGTAGGCAACCTACTTTTGGGTTCGATCCAATCATTTTGTTTCATTGTTTTTCATTATTTTTCCTCTTTTGAGGAAAAACAAAAGCCATAAAGAATGATAAAATAAAGGTAGATAACGAGAGAGAGGAAAAGAACAGAGATGGATACGAAATAATAATAACAATAATAAGTGTAGAAGAAAAAAAAAGAGTGTAGACAAAAATCAGGATGATGTTAAAATGACCTCGCTACCCACAAAAACTGGTAGGAATGAACATGAATTTAGGACAATTTTACCAATGTGATTTCCATGCTTGTTGTGTGCCCTAATCCTAACGGATGTCATCTTTGATGAGCATGTTCTTTCAGATAATAGTGGTAGGTTTGCAGCACTCTGGCTAGTCACCCATACTTTACTAGATCCAAAGCAAAGCTCGCCATGGCTAGCAGAGAGATTGAAAATTCGCTCATTGACCCGGATCAGGATCACAGGAAAGAAAGTTCTGAACACAATGATGAGGTAGTAAGGCTTAGGCAACAATTGATAGATTTACACTGTGCATGGGCCAGCAGAATGCCTCATCCTCCGCTCCCTGAAGGTTTTGGGAATACCTCTAACTACCCACCGCTCTCTCAGGTACAATTCTCTGCTCCTACTGAGTCACCCGAGCACGCGCCAGGATTTACCCCGCAACATTATTATCCTGACAGTTCTGGTGTGCCCTTGGCAGCTCCTCAATCAAGACCAGCTGCTCAACCAGCGCCATCGATAACACCGGTATTCGTGGCTCCATCACCACATAAAACTCCCATATATGTTGTGCGTCCCACAATGAGGCTTCCTAGGTCTGCCAGTGAGCCAGTACTGAAGGTTTCAGATAGTCAGTATTATGCCCCAGAGCCTACTTAGCAAATGAATGAATCGTATGGGTACACTCAACCACCTGCATTTCTATTTGATACGGAGAAACCTGCTGCAACAGAGGACAGGATATCATAGCCTAGAAATTGAAAAGTTTAGAACAAGCTATGAGGAATTTGCAAGGAATCGGAGATTATATGAGTGTTTCCTATAAAGATCTTTGCATATTTCCAGACATCAACCTTTCCCCCAGTTTTAAGATGCCTAAGTTCGAGAAGTATGCAGGACACGGTGATTTCGTGGCACACTTAAGACGTTATTGCAACCAGTTGAGGGCTGCAGGAGGAAAGGAAGAACTGCTCATAGCCTTCTTTGGCGAGAGTCTTTCAGATCTGGCCTCAGAATATTTTATTGATCGAGACATCGATAAATGGAACAACTGGGATGATTTGGCTTCTGAATTTGTTCAACATTTTCAGTACAATATCGACCTGATTTCAGACGAAAAATCCTTGGTCAACATGAAGAAAAAGAGCACTGAAGGTTTTAGGGAATACGCGATAAGGTGGCGTGAACAGGCCGCCTTATCGCGTATTCCCTAAA
>NW_025849825.1:1781-2084 GCF_002878395.1 Capsicum annuum
GCTCATAGCCTTCTTTGGCGAGAGTCTTTCAGATCTGGCCTCAGAATATTTTATTGATCGAGACATCGATAAATGGAACAACTGGGATGATTTGGCTTCTGAATTTGTTCAACATTTTCAGTACAATATCGACCTGATTTCAGACGAAAAATCCTTGGTCAACATGAAGAAAAAGAGCACTGAAGGTTTTAGGGAATACGCGATAAGGTGGCGTGAACAGGCCGCCAGGGTAAAGCCTCTAATGAAAGAAAGTAATTTGGTAGAAGTTTTCATTCAGGCGCAGGATGAGACCTATTTTCAGCA
>NW_025849826.1:0-3832 GCF_002878395.1 Capsicum annuum
AAAAAAAAGATTTTTATATAGTAGTAGATTTTATAAAAGAATATTCAAAAAAAGGGTTGGTAGAAATTTGTACATACCAAAAAGATTTTTCTTCATAGTTGTTGGTGTCAGTCTTAGTTGAAGTGTCTAATTAAAAACCAAAAAAAAAAAGATTTTATTCGTTTGTCTTTGGTTGTGTCTCTTGAGTTAGGGTCAATCTATTAATTAATCGTTAATTGTCCAATCTGGACGAACTACGCAGCCCTGATTCTCCTCTTTCGGGATGTGAGATACGTAGACAATCTATTGTTGGTTCGGGGATCTTATTTTAAAAAATCCAAAAATAATTTTCTTCACTCTTCATTTAGAGTAGATGTCATATGCATCAATAAAAGAAAACTACAAAAAAATTTCCTTTAATAGGTTCAAGTTTCATTTTCGTATTAAATGCAAAATTGAAAACCCAAAAAGATTTTCTTTGGTAATCATAGGTTTCATTTTATATAGGGAGTTTAAACCTGAAAAATGCAAAAAGATTTTCGTCAATTCTTTTGACAATTTATTATTTTTGAAGTTTCAAGAAAAAAAAAAAGAAAGGAAAAAAGTTTAATTGGCCATTTTGGCAAGACCTCACGAATTACGCACACCTGATTCTCCTCTCTCGAGAGTGAGATACGTAGGCGCCCTTCTTGGGTTCGGTGATCTTTTAAAAAAAAAAGAGGTTTTGAAAAAGTGTTGAACTCTAACACATTTGTTGTTTTTTTTGTTAAGTTAGTTTAAGGTGGTTGGTTTGTGGCATTCTGGTTGGTCCTTCACATCACATCAAATTTAGAAGGTTAGTTGCGTCCAATAAAGATATAGAGAGTGACATCATGGATCAAACAAAGAATCAGAAAAATGAGAGTTTGAAGCAAGAGATTAGGAGGCTAAGACAACAAATGACTGAAATGCATCGAGCTTGGGCCAGTGGGTTGTCTCCTCCTCCATTTCCCTTTATTGATCCTACAAATACCTCGAGTTTTCCACCAAAATCTGAAAGTCAGTTTTCTACTATTGTTTATGCACCACAACATGACTCAGAATTCATTCCAAGCCAAAAGCATCTCAATACTTCCACCACTTTTCCTCTAGCTCCTCAGCATAAGCCTGCTACATTCACAACACCACATGTCGTCTGCGATCTTGTTGCTCAATCCTCTACTGGGACTTCCGCACTGGCTCACCCAACGGTTGTGCGTCCCCATGTTGCTAGTGAACTTATATTCAATACTTTTAGTAATCATTGTTATACTCTTGAGCCTGATTTTAAGTTAACTGAACCACCAAAATTTCTTAACAAGAAGTCTAGTGTGCCAAAAGAGTCGGAGAAAATGGTTGAAAAAATAAAAAGTACAGAAAATGCTATGAAAAATTCTTTAGGACCTATGGGTAAAGAAAATGTTTCATACAAAGACTGGGGCATGTCTTTAAGTGCTAACCTTCCTCCAATCTTTGAGATGTCGAAATTTGAGGAGCAAGATGGGCATGAGAAATCCATGAAATATTTAGGACAATATTGCAATCAATTAAGGGAACCTGGAGGGAAGAAGAATGAGAAAGATGACACTGCTATTGTAGTTGGAGAACGGGCACATCCAAGAAAACGATGTCGTCGTTGCCGTCAGTCTCAAGCCCAAGTTCATACCCAAGCTTTCCATAATCACTCCCGAAATTCATTATACTATGTTTTCCCACCTCCATATCTGGTATATTGCGCACAACCATATGTTTAACTCCCTCCTTACCCACAATGGCGTGCACTAACTCCTCAAAGTCATCCTCCAATTTCACAAACATACCAAAGCCCTTCTAGGCCCACTGTTCAATCCAAGTTAAATAATGAAATGAGTAAAAAATTGAGAGATAGTTTCACACCAATTAGGGAGTCGTATGTCAGTTTATTTTAGAGATTGGCATAGCGAGCATGATCACTCCTCTCCTTGGGTATACTCCTAACCCACATTCAAGAAGTTTTGATCCTAATGTATGATGTGCATATCATTCTGATGTTCAGGGTGACAGTATTGAAGATTGTCGTGCTTTGAAAGGAGAAATTGAAAAGATGATTCAAGACAAATTGATTATGGTGCAGAACATTGACAGTGAGGAAAACTCTAGTCATGCTGATATGCAAACTAGTGGCTAAGATGTCAGGCTGAGCAATTGAAAAGTCACCCCTCTCCCTACTAGGAAGAGGTCTGGTAGTTTATTTTGTTTTATTTTCTGCTATCCGAATTATTTTCAGGATGTAGTTCGGGATCTATCTTGTTTTGTCCCTTTTGTCATTATGTTCAAACCCTTCTATCTTTCATTTTAATTAAATAGAGTGTCCCTTTTTCCTTTGTATTTTAAATATGTGTTTCTTTATTTTCTTTCCACAATACATTTTATGTTGACTCTAGTGATATGACATGCTAACAAAATTTTCAGCTAGATCTTAAAATCCAGTTTAAGCATGAACATTGAATCAGAGAGTTAAAGTTAGGAAATGAGAGCATTTGAAAAAATAGGTAGTGTACTGAGGCATTTGGTGATCAAGTTGAAGCCTTCTTTAAAAATTAAGACATTTATTTTAAGAATCACAAGGATAACTTGGTCATCAATCGAAAGACATATCCCAATTAGGTCAAACAAGGAATGTGTAATCCTATATCAAAAAAACGGGAAGAAAATCATCTCCACAAAATCATGAGTCATTCAATATGAGGGATGTACAACAATAGTAGAGTGATATGTTGAACAAAGTAAAAAAGTAGTGACGCACAGACTCAGTTAAAGTTATTGCTTAAAAATATCACAAATGATCTTCATCTCTCACTTTCATGTTGCATGATATGTACTTGCATTTTCAAGAATTAATATGACGAAGGCATTTCAGTCTTCTATCCATACATTGTGTCATCCTTTGTGTACCCCATTTGAGACTTAGTGTTATTTTCTTTCATATACCTTTTTTAGAATCAAGATAGAGTCAGCAAAGCTCAAAAGAAAAGTGTCTAACAAAAAATAGTGTAAAAAAAAAGAGAAAATATGTGTCCAAAAAAAAAAGGAGAAAAATGTCCAGAAAAAAGAGAAAAGAGTCAATAAAAAAGAAAAGCAAAAAGAATTAAAATCAAGCAAAAAAACAAGCTGCCAGAACTACGCATGACCTGATTCTCCTCTCTCGAGGGTGATATACATAGGCTGCCCTACTCAGGGCTCGGTCCAACCAAATAAACAGTTTAGAATTGCCAAGGCCAAAGAAACTAGGCACAGTTAATCCTCATTGTTTGAGTCGATTCCAAAAGTTGTAAGTCCTACATAGACTGTCATTATTTCTAGATAAATTTTTCAATTCTTTGTTTCAAATGGGGACACTCATTGTATTTTCTTTCTCCTCTTTATTTTATTTGGTTTTTTTGATTCAATTGTCCAAATAAAAGTCATTGTCATTTTTCTCTTGTCTTTGAGTCAAATCCGTGTCAAAACAAGTGAGAAAAGATTTCAAAACTGGCTACCAACTTCTTCAATTGCACAAAGCAAGACAAAAGGACCAGCACATACCAAAGACATGATTGTGAGCCGGAATAAGCCATGCAAAATTGTGTCAATAGACAAGTTTGGGAACTCATGAAAATACCAAGGTTCAAAGGGTTTATCTGATGAGCATGGTGAAGTAAAGATACCGTGTTTGTTTCAGAGTCACTCTTAATAAATAGAGTTGGGTCAACGATGTAGAAAGTCAATGGCATATGCTAATGGTTGGAAGCAAGGTTAAATGTAATGATGGCAAGAGCGTTTGCCACGAAAACCAAAGCCACAAACCAGCCACCAT
>NW_025849827.1:0-1493 GCF_002878395.1 Capsicum annuum
GGATTTGAGAAATGCAGTTCACTGTTGACTCGTATAGTTGCTGGCTAAGGTCAAAGACAAGAAGGCCCAGTTGCAGGTGCAGTTGGTGCAGGTAGGGTGGCCAGTACGAGAATACGTGATTTCCTCAACTTAGACCCTCCATCGTTCACTGGGTCAGATCCAAATGAAGACCCACAGGATTTTATTGATCAGATCCAACGCACCTTAGATGTTATGCATGTGAGTGGTCCAGAAGCTGCTGAGTTGGCAATATATAGATTGAAGGGTGTGGCTATATTGTGGTACGAAGCCTGGAAACAGTCCCAAGGCATAGATACACCTCCAACTACTTGGGAGGAGTTCAAAATGGCCTTTCTTGATCATTACTTGCCATTAGAGATCCGAGAGGCCCGTGCAGATCAGTTCCTGAACCTCCATCAGGGGAATATGAGCGTGAGGGAATATAGTCTTAAATTTAATTCTCTGGCCAGGTACGCTCCTAGTGTTGTTGCTACTATGGCAGATAGAGTCCATCGGTATGTGGATAGGTTGGATTCATATTTGGTTAGAGATTGTACCATTGCTTCTTTGAATAAAGACATGGATATAGAGAGGATGCAAGCTTTTGCACAGAAACTGGAGGATCAGAGACAAAGAAGGAGGGCACAAGAAATAGAAAGGGGGCAATCCAAGAGGGCCAAATCTACAGGACAGTTTACACCACCCCAGGGTGAGTTTAGGCCACGATTTTCTAACAGGCCACCCAGGCCATCATCCTCTTACTCTACAGCTAGTGCTCCACCACAACTTCAAGGGTTTAGAAATGATCAATTTGGGCAGAGAAGTGAGGGCCAAGGTACACGGACAACAGGATATTCGGGAAGCTAGCGAATGCCTCCTAGGTAGCCTTGCAGACAATGTGGGAGATATCATATAGGTGCGTGTCGCATGGGAACAGATGTTTGTTATTGGTGCGGTATGCCAGGGCATGTACTAAAAGATTGCCCAAGAAGACACAGGGGTGATATAGCACAACCTACTGAATCAGCTGTTGCATCATCATCAGTGCCTCCATCAGGTAGAGGTGAGCAATTTCCTACAGGTCGCGGCAGAGGTATTAGAGGGGCAGCTAGTTCCAGCGTGGCCCAAAATCGCACATATGCTCTAGGGACTCGACAGAACCTGGAAGCTTCACCCGATGTGGTTATAGGTACATTGTCCATTTTCTCACATAAAATGTATGCATTAATTGACCCTGGTTCTACATTGTCGTATATTACTCCATTAGTTGCTGGGAAGCTTGGTAGAACACCTAAATTATTAAATAAACCACTTGCGGTGTCTACACCAACTGGGGAGTCAATTATAGCTAGAAGAGTCTATTGTGACTGCATAGTGACTATCTGCGACCGAGATACATTAGCTGATCTTATCGAGTTAGAAATGGTAGAATTTGATATTATAATAGGTATGGATTGGTTGGCTTCTTGCTATGCCACCGTTGACTGCCGAAC
>NW_025849828.1:0-4526 GCF_002878395.1 Capsicum annuum
CGCCGCCTATGCCAACATAGGCAATAGGCTAGGCGCCGCCTATGCCAACAAAGGCAATAGGCTAGGCGCTGCCTATGCCATTGCCTATGCTCACTGCCTTACATAGGCAATAGGCTAGGTGCCGCCTATGCCAACATAGGCAATAGGCTAGGCGCCGCCTATGCCAGTGCCTATGCTCACTGCCTCACATAGTCGATAGGCTAGGTGCCGCCTCTGACAACATGGGCAATAGGTTAGGCACCGCCTACTTATGCTTAGGCAATGCTATAGGTGCCATCTATCAACATAATTTTTGCCTGCTAACCCATTTGTGAATGGACCAACCCGACCCATGGCTCATCCTTTAAATATATCCTCTACCTTTAAACACCACTCAATTTTTCTTAAATCTAGGTGCCGTCCAAGCATCCTTGACCTCTCCAAGCCCTTCTCTTTTCTCATCTAATCTTGCAAGCTCACCTTCTCGATCCATCACCAAGTAGCATGGCTCCGAAAGGACAACAGGGAAAGAAGAAAGCATTTACCTTACAAAAAGGTCAAAAGAGGTCAAGAAAGGACCAGGCTGATTCCTCCTCTCATCAAGTGCCTCGACGCACTTTTGGGATTAAATGGGTTCTGGAGGAGGAAGGGAAGGAATGGTATAGGAGCAATAAAGTGAATAAATATGTCCATGTGGAGTTGATGCAGAAGAAAAGTTTAGCAAAGAGAGAACCTCGCATTTTGGCTAAGATTATGGCACTAAATCTGGTCTTTATCTTCCGAGACATGGGTGAATGTAATCTTGATTTGACTCAAGTGTTTTATGCCAACTGGTCCCCAAGGACTATGGGAAATGAAGTAAAGATTCGGGGGCAAGTCTTGCAATTGAACGCTGATTTCTTCAACTCTTTCCTGGGTACTCCAAGTGTGGATCAATCACCACTCAAGGAGCTCTACAACAAACCTCCCTACAGAGCCATCAGACATACGTTGTGTGGATTAAGGTCCATAACCCAGTGGACTCATCACAAAGATAATGGTCGTCACAACACTTACCCATATGCTTGTTTGAACAGAGAGGCTCGTATATGGTTAAGAATAGTCAATT
Source organism: Capsicum annuum (assembly GCF_002878395.1). NCBI lineage: Eukaryota > Viridiplantae > Streptophyta > Magnoliopsida > Solanales > Solanaceae > Capsicum > Capsicum annuum. The sequence goes on from NW_025849828.1 coordinate 1,088, forward strand.
CCTGCTTGATTCCTGGGACACAATACACTAAGGTCACGTGTGATCGAGTTTGCTTGGTATATGCTCTAATGACGAATATTCCCATCAACATTGGTGCGGTTATACGAACGTCGATGCGAAAAGCAAGGCTGCACAAAAGGTCCCATTTTAGTTTTGGTAATTTGTTGACTGCAATTTTAAGGAAAGAGCACATTGAGAAGGAGCCAGCAGACCATAAGTTGCCACATAACCCGAAGAAGGTAGATCTCACGAAAATTAAAGATCCCAAAACTGGTCAAGGCATCAACCTTACCACTGCTGAGAGACATGCTCGAGATAAAAGTTTTTTTCGCCATCTATATGGCATGACTAGGTTTACTATAATGAATGGGGGTCATGTGCCGACTGATGCAGAGCTTCGGCAGTTGGACTATGACTACCCGCTTAATGAGCATGCTCGGGCTATGTGTGGAGTGGGGGTAAATTTTGAGGAACCTCTAGATGATGATATGCCGATAGACGATGATCACCGACTGCTAGACTCTGATGTTGAGGACAACTCTGATGATGATTCTGATGCAGGGGGTATGACCCCGGATATAGAGGAGGAGTCTGACTAACCAGGTTTTTGCTTATTTATTTACACTGAGGGCAATGTGTTCCGTCTAAGTGTGGGGTGCGGGTATATGTCTGCGGATTACCTTGCCTGTTGTATTGCGTACTACTTGCTTGCATTTATTCTATAGTCATTTTGATTTAGTCGTAGTTAGTTAGTTGTAATTAGTCAGAGTTTGCATGAAATTGTTCTTATAGAAGGCATGGCATTATAACAGGAGTTTGTGCTGAATCACTACTATTGAAACATTTAGGCTCTAAGTTGTGACTCATGCTGTGATAATTGTTTATGGTTTAATTCATTTATCTGTTGGGTCAAGAATCTATAATACTCCCAATTAAGCTGACCATGTGCAATGTGTGTGTATGGTTATTGTATATTCGTTGTTGCGACTGATGCTAGAACTTGCCTAGTGTGTGTGTGAAGCGAAATAAAGATTGTGAGTTTAGGAGATGATTTAGGCATTTCTTTGGCAGCCCTGATTTTGTTTATCTTCTTTTTACCTACCTTTGTACATTGTCCTAGTGAACACCCTTTGAGCCTTTAGCTATTTTCTTTGGAAACATCATATGTAGCCTAATCCATTTTTTTGGAAAGACCATAATTTGATCCAAAAGCTCCTAAGCGCTTTAAATTGTAGAATTAAGTTGAGTAAAGAGTGTGGCAAAAATAAGAAGAAAATGGTGAAAGGGATGCCCCAAAGTTTAGTTATTGGTACATAAAAATATTGTGATCGAGGGTGGCTATCATAGGGATGCGTAGTAAAAAAAATAATGGAGGTTCTGTATAAATATAAAAAAAAAGGGGGATGGTTGTATATTCCCATCATAGAGTTTTTGATTGAGTAGAAAAATGGGTAAATGGGGGTTGGTAGATGAAAGGAAGGTAGAGTGGTTGTTAAAAGTTAGTGTAAATGGCATAATGTAGTGTATTAAAGCGCTTAGGGAACATAGTCACTATTTCTGGCCAAAATAGTCCTACCTGTCCCTTTAGCCTACGTTACAACCCATAAAGACCTATTTGATCCTAACCTTAGCATTCTGATATTAGTAGAGCATTACACTAAGGGCAAGCATATGGTCATCAGTTGTAATCTAAGAATTCTTTGTGAGAGCGAGAGCAAGCAAGTTCTTATACCCATATTTCTGAAAAATGCAAAATTATGAGTGATTATGGATAACATTTTGTGTGAGCGCACATGGTTGATGATTGTTGGGTAGTTTTATATGATTTTCTTTGGCTTAAATTGTGTATACGAATTAACCATCCTAATGAGTCTATGTTGGAGGGTGAGTTGTTTCTAGTAATGATCAAGAAATCTACTCTTTGTTAATAATTGCCGTGTATGTCTTGTTGAAAATTTTGTGTTGCTCTTGTGAAGTTTAGTTAGGTATTCGCATGGATGTGTTATTTTGTTTGAGGAAAAACAAAGCTTTAAGTGTGGGGTGGTGATGTTGGGCATATTTATACATCTAAGCACCATAACTTACCCATGTTTTAGCTAAGTTTTGAGAATAAAATACATAATTCTTGCACTTTTAGTCTATTTTTAGTTAAGTGAGCTGACCTATGTGATTAGCATGATTTTCAGGTACTAATGAGGAAGATTTCAGCACTTTGGGGACCTGTGGACAGCAAAGGAAAATTTCACATAAAAAGGAAGGCAGCTCTTGGATTGAATATGACGCATGAGAACTTTTTCCCGGGCAAACTCAGTATTTTTAAATAGTTAAGGATGCAGTAGCAATTTATTAGAGAAGGATGTTATTAAAAGCCTTATTGCTGAATTTTTAATTCATTATTCACATTATTTAGATTCTGTAATATTTTGGAACAGAAGAATAGTGGCTTAGTTTGAACACAGAGAGAGAGAAACGTGTTTCTCTCTTAAATTTCGCTAGTCATCTTCATCACCAAGATCGTTCTAAGTTTTTGTATGATGAATATTTCTATGTTGATTGCTGTTTTATTCATGAGTAGCTAAGCTTATTTGTTAGGGTTATGAAAACCTTGTAGTATACTCTCTATTGCTATGGGTTTGTGAATTTATGATGTGTAATCCACTTATATCATTAGTCTCTTCATTTTAATTGAATTCTCGTGGTTGCAAACATAGGGAATGCGCCATTATAGCAAGAACTTGTTCGATAGAAAATTTACCGTTTGGAAAAGAGAGTGTGACAAGAAAATAGGGTTTCCAACCTCTATTTACACGTTAATGCCCTAGCAGGATTAACTTCTTGGAGAGTTTGTACAATTTGTTGTACACTTTGGGTTCGAGAGAACTAAGGTGAAAAAATCCTTGATGGTTGAGAAACACTTGGATTTAGAATTAGAATACGTCTCTCTATAAGTGAATGCATGTATAAAATCCGTATTACTCATAGTTAATAGAGAAGTAGAAGCTACAAGGTGGACATAACCCTAACTTGTCATTCTCTATGATCAAATATAATTACACATATCATCTCATTGTTACACTGATAATATTATTATGCATCTAAACCGAAACCCCCTTATCTTGGAACCTTCGACCAACAATCTAATAATAATCGCAGTACTTAGTGATTATAGTATTCCCTGTGGGATTCGACACCCAACCCAGTTGGGTTCTATATTCGACAACGACCGCTTACACTTTCTAACGAGAGTTGTAATTTGGGCATATCAATGATTCAAATACTAAGGGAGCTAGAACAGACCCTATACTGGGAACTAAAGGCGCACATAATCCTATGGAAAGTGTGTGAAAGTAGATTGTGCTCATGGAACATGACTCGTACTGCGGAGTAAAAAAGGACTCCTTATGCTGGAAATTGAATTCATACATGATTATGGAAAAAG
>NW_025849829.1:0-468 GCF_002878395.1 Capsicum annuum
TAAGTGAACTCACTTGAAGTCTAGACGTTAGTAAAAAGAAAGGGGAACGAAGACAAGGCTTAACGCCGAAACTTTCCAAGTCTTATGACAAACGAAGCCCAAGTTAGGGAGGCTATTAAAGACAATGGTTTAACATTATATTGGGCCAAGATGTTCAGCCCAAGATTTTTATATAATAGGCCCAACTACATTCATTCACTACTAACAAAATTGAGCCCAAACAAAGTGCAAGAAAGAGTAAGGAAATGGGCCACTAAAGCCCATTGATTTAGAGATCCAAAAGGCCTAAGTGAAAGGGGAAAATTAGTCATTGACCAACTTGAGTTAATCAGCTACAAATATTAGGAGAAAGTCGGTCTAAAGTCTCCTTAAAAAGGGACCAAAATCGAGCTCTAGGTTAACCAAAGAAAAGACCAAAAAATTTCAGAATTTCTCTCTAAGTTTCTCTTGGTATTTCTTCACCTTGGA
>NW_025849829.1:568-1038 GCF_002878395.1 Capsicum annuum
GGCTGGTTCACTGTGCAGGAATTTCTGGACAGCTTGTGTCCTGAAAGTTGTTGTTTGGTTTTCTTGGCTTTGGAATAATTTTTACCCTGATTTTTCACTTTAATATGATATAAAGTTGAGGTTATTAACATGTTATAGTGTGTATATGGTTGCCAAGGTTGCTGGACTGTTTTGCTAGTTCTTTGGAAACAAGTATCCTTATATGATCTTATGTGCTTCCAAACTGATATTGGACTGTTTTGTTGAGGGGGATGTTGTTTCACGTTTCCCCTACGTTTTGAGCTATTTTGTGAATATGTTAAGGTTTATTTGATGTATATATATGTTGGGAGCATCTGGTTCAAAGTTGGGATAAGTATGAATTGTTAACGACGAAATGTAGGGAGACGACGAGATGTTGTGCTTCTTAGTTGAGCGTTTTGCAAAATGGTTATGTGTTGTAGTTATGGACTGTTGCCAGCATGTTATAG
>NW_025849830.1:0-5779 GCF_002878395.1 Capsicum annuum
CGTAACTGGCTTTTCGACCAAGCACGATAACAAATTGTATGAATCAATGTTTCCTCCCATACTAGGTTGAATTACTACTGCGATACTGTCATAGTAGGGAAAATCTAACCTATATCAGGACGGTCTAAACCTAGCTCACGTTCCTTATTGGTGGGTGAACAGTCCAACACTTGGTGAATTCTGCTTCACAATGATCGGAAGAGCCCAAATCAAAAAATTAAAAAGCAACGTCGCTATGAACGCTTAGCTGCAACAGGCCAGTTATCCGTGTGTTAACACTTTTTTGACACCTCTAGTTTCGAATTCTGAAAGTCTAAAGGATCATTAGGCCACGCTTTTATGGTTTGTATTCGTACTGTAAATCAGAATCAAACGAGCTTTTACCCTTCTGTTCCACATGATATTTCTGTTCTTGTTGAGCTCATCTTAGGACACCTACATTATCTTTTAACAGATGTGCTGCCCCAGCCAAAATCCCCACCTGACAATGTCTTTCGCCCAGATCGACCTGCAGAGCGAGGCTTGGGTACAAAAAGAGGGGTAGTGCACCGCTTCTAATTTACGAAATAAGTAAAATAATGTTAAAAGTAGTGGTATTTCACTTTCGCCTTTCGTATCCCACTTATACTACACCTCTCAATTTATTTTACAAAGTCGAAGTAGAGTCAAGCTCAAGAGGGTCTTCTTTGCCCGCTGATTCTGCCAAGCCCGTTCTTTTGGCTGTGGTTTTACTGGATAGTAGACTGGGATAGTGGGAATCCCGTCCATTCATACACGTCAATAATTAGATGATGAGGTATTTGGCTACCTTAAGATAGTCATAGTTACTCCCGCCATTTACCCGCTCTTGGTTGAATTTCTTCACTTTGACATTCAGATCACTAGGCAGAAATCACAATGCGTGAACATCCGTTGGGACCCTCGCAATGTGATGTTGGGCGTATTTATACGTCTAAGCACCATAACTTACCCATGTTTTAGCTATGTTTTGAGGATAAAATACATAATTCTTGCACTTTTAGTCTATTTTTAGTTAAGTGAGCTGACCTATGTGATTAGCATGCTTTTCAGGTGGTAATGAGGAAGATTTCAGCACTTTGGGGACCTGTGGACAGCAAAGAAAAACTTCACATAAAAAGGAAAGAAGCTCTTGGACTGAATGTGATGTATGGGAACTTTTTCCCGGGCAAACTCATTATTTTTAAATAGTTAAGGATGCAGTAGCAATTTATTAGAGAAGGATGTTATTAAAAGCATGATTGCAGAATTTTTAGTTCATTATTGGACATTCTGTATTATTTTGAAAACAAGAGAAAGAGGCTTAGTTTAAGGACAGAGAGAGAGAAACATGTTTCTCTCTTAATTTCGCTAGTCACCTTCATCACCAAGATCGTTCTATGTTTTGGTATGATGAATATTTCTATGTTGATTTCTGTTTTATTCATGAGTAGCTATGTTTATCTGTTAGGGTTTTGGAAACCTTGTAATATACTCTCTATTGCTATGGGTTTTTGAATTTATAATGTGTTAATCCACTTATATCATTACTCTCTTCATTTTTATTGAATTCTCATGGTTGCAAACAAAGGGAATGTGCCATTATAGCAATAACTTGTTCGATAGAAAAGTTACTGTTTGGAAAAGAGAGTGTGACGAGATAATAGGGTTTCCAACCTCTATTTTACACGTTAATGCCCTAGCAGGATTAACTTCTGAGAGAGTTCGTACAATTTGTTGCACACTTTGGATTCGAAAGAACTAAGGTGAATAAATCCTTAATAGTTGAAAAACATTTGGATTTAGAATTAGAATACGTCTCTCTATAAGTGCATGCATTTATAAAATCCGTATTACTCATAGTTAATAGAGAAGTAGAAGCTACAAGGTGGACATAACCCTAACTTGTCATTCTCTGTGATCAAATATAATTACACATATCATCTCATCGTTACACTGATAATATTATTGTGCACTTAAACCAAACCCCCTTATCTTGGAACCTTCGATCGACAGTCTAATATTAATCGCAATACTTAGTGATCATAGTATTCCCTGTGGGATTCGACACCCAACCAAGTTGGGTTCTATATTTGACAGCGACCGCTTACACTTTCTAATGAGAGTTGTAATTTGGGCGTATCACAATGATTTGTTTTAATTAAACAATCGGATTCCCCTTGTCTATACCAGTTCTGAGTTTGCTGTTTGACGCGCGGGAAAGGCCCCCGAAGGAACCGTTCCCAGTCCATCCCCCGACCAGCACGTGGCGACCCGCTCTCACTGTGGGAGCTACTCAAGTATTCCACCGACAGATGATGGGTTCGGGACTGGGACCCTCATGTCAACCCTCAGTGCCAATCCTTTTCCAGAAGTTACGGATCTATTTTACCGACTTCCCATGCCTATATTATTCCATCGACCAGAGGTTGTTCCCCTTGGAGACCTGATGTGGTTATCAGTAGAATGGGCATAGATGATATTTGGTCCTCTGGATTTTCAATGGCAGTCGGTAGTCCACCGGACACCACGTGACATGCGGTGCTCTTCCAGAGTTTCCTCTGGCTTTGTCCCGCTTAGGCATAGGTCACTATCTTTCGAGTCCTGACAAGTATGCTCAGACTCGAACCCTTCTCAGAAGATCAAGGTCGGTCCGTAGTGCACCCCTTGGGGGGACACCACCAATCAGCTTCTTTACGCCTTATGGGTTTACTCGCCCATTGACTCGCACACATGTCAGACTCTTTGGTCTGTTTTTCAAGACGGATCAAATGGGGAGCCCACAGGCCAGTGTTCATAGCTCGCTGATTTCGAAGCACTCTGGAGGGGCGCGCTTCCTGTCACAATTGAGGAGATGGTGTTCCACAAGCGTATCAGGAGCCCGATCTTCGGACTCCCCCAACCTACGCTGGTTTTTTACATCTTTCCCTCGCGGTACTTGTTTGCTATCGGTTTGTCGCTCATATTAAGCCTTGGACAGAATTCACAGCCCGATTTGGCATGCATTCCCAAACAACCCGACTCGCAAATAGTGCCTCATGGTCTGATAGGGTCCGGCCATAATGGGGATCTCAACCTCTCTGGCGCCCCCTTCTAGGGGACTTGGGCCTGGTCCACCGCTGAGGATTCTTCTCAGAACTATAATTCGAATGACGGAGTTGCCCGATTCTAAGGCTGGGTTGTTCCCAGTTCGCTCGCCGTTACTAAGGCAATCCTTGTAAGTTTCTTTTCCTCCGCTTATTGATATTCTTAAACTCAATGGGTAATCCCGCCTGACCTGGGGTCGCGGTCGGAGTGCCTAAGGGCAAAAGGGTCCTGGAGTCCAGACGCGCGATGGGCTATAGCCGCGACAACAATAAGAGTTGAGATACAACCACCACTTTCTGCGATATCCATCGACGAGGACTCTAATTTAGGCCAGTCGCAAGCTCGAGGTGCATGAGAGGCTAGTATCCGCCCTACGACAACAGCGAACCCCATTATTAAGGCATGATGAGAGGGGGGCGACGCAATGCATAACACCCAAGCAGACGTGCCCTTGGCCTAATGGCTTCGGGCGCAACTTGTATTCAAATACTCTATGGTTCATGGGATTCTACAATTCACACAAAGTATCGCATTTTGCTACATTCTTTATCGATGCGAGCATCGAGATATCTGTTGCCGAGAGTCATTTTTGTTTACAAAAGAAGCATAGGTCCCCCCAACGCACGTCGCGGATGGGGCGCAAGGGGTAGGCTTTTGATTTAAGTATTCCTTGGCACTTTCCATATTGGGGACAAGGGGTAGGCGCTCGTGCAGAGTGCCGTAGCACCCCACACGGATTTAAGTATTCATTGGCGCTAAGGTTCAATGGAAATTTCACGACGTCACGGGCATCGAACCACCCACTTCACTGCAATTCGTACATTTCATCAGATCATTCAATCGGTAGGAGGAACGGGTGGTGTGTACAAAGGGCAGGAACGTAGTCAACACGAGCTGCTGACTCGCGCTTACTAGGAATTCATCGTAGAAAACCAACAATTGCAATGATCTATCCCCATTACAATAAAGGTCAAAGATTACCCGAGCCGTTCGACCAAGGCTATAAACTCGTTGAACATCTAAGGGCATCACAGACCTGTTATTGCGTCAAACTTCTGTAGCCTAAAAGGCCGTAGTCCCTCTAAGATGATGGACGCGAAGGGATACCTCCGCATAGATAGATAGAAGGCTGAGGTTTCGTTGGTTAATGGAATTAACAAGAGAAATTGCTCCACCAACTAAGAACGGCCAAGCACCACCACCCATAGAATCAAGAAAGAGCTCTTAGTGTTTCAATCCTTACTATGTCTAGACCTGGTAAGTTTCCTCGGGTTGAGTTAAATTAAGCCGACGGCTCCACTCCTGATAGTGCCCTTTTATCAATTTCTTTAAGTTTCAGCCTTGCCACCATACTCCCCCCGGAACCCAAAAACTTTGATTTCTCATATGGTACCGGCGAAGTCCTAAAAGCAACATCCACCAATCCCTGTTCGACATCATTTATAATTGAGACTAGGACGGTATCTGATCGCCTTCGAGCCCCCAACTTTTGTTCTTGATTAATGAAAACATCCTTGGAAAATGCTTTCGTACTTGTTCGTATTTCATAAATCCAATAATTTCACCTCTATTTATAAAATACAAATGCCCCTGACTGTCCCTATCAATCATTACTTCGATCCTGAAGGACAACGTAATAAGACTGAAATCATATAATGTTATCCCATGCTAATGTATACAGAGCGTAGGCTGGCCTTAATCACTCTAATTTCATCAAATTAACAGCGCCGGAGGCACGACCCGGCCAGTGAAGGCCAGGAGCGCATCGCCGATAGAAGGGATTAGACGACCAATGCACATCATAGTGGATCGGCTGGCCAATCCTAAAGTCCAACTTCAATCTTTTTAACTGCAACAACTTAAATATACGCTATTGGTGCTAGAATTACTGCGGCTGCTGGCACTAGACTCTCACTCCAATGGATTGACCTTAAGGGATTTAGATTTTACTCATTCCAATTACCAGACTCACTGAGCCCGGTATTATTATTTATTGTCACTATCTCCCCATGTCAGGATTGGATAATTTGCACGCCTGCTGCCTTCCTTGGATGTGGAAGCCGTTTCTCAGGCTCCTTCTCCAAAATAGAACCCTAATTCTCCGTCACCCGTCACCACCATTTTAGGCCACTATCCTACCATCAAAACTTGATAGGATAGAAATTTGACTGATGCATCGCAGGCACGATGGCCATGCGATCCGTTGAGTTATTATGAATCATCGCAGCAACGGCCAGAGCCCGCGTTGACCTTTTATCTAATAAATGCATCCCTTCCAAAAGTCGGGTTTTATTGCACGTATTAGCTCTAGAATTACTACGGTTATCCGAGTGCCATGGAGCCATGGTACCACGGTGCCACAGTGCCTTAGTGCCTTGGTGCCTTGGTGCCATGGTGCCACAGTGTCACAGTGGCACGGTGCCTTGGTGCCACGGTTCCATGGCGCCACGATACTTTGGTGACATAGAGCCATTGAGCGATGGTGCCTTTGTGCCATGGTGCCACGGTTCCTTGGTGCCTTCGTGCCACTCTGCCATGGTGCCATAGTGTCTTGTTGTCCGGTGCCATGGTGCCATGGTGCCTTGGTTCCACGGTGCTTTGGTGCACGGTGCCACTGTTGCCGAGAGTCGTTTTTGTTTACAAAAAATACATAGGCCCCCCCAACGAATATCGCGGATGGGGCACGAGGGGTAGG
>NW_025849830.1:8779-19792 GCF_002878395.1 Capsicum annuum
AGACACAGTGGGCATGGGGTCTTTATCGACTCCTATCTTCTCTGTACGATACTCTTTGCAAATAACGGTCGTGCTCGCCTTATGACAGTGGATTTATACCATCATGAGACAGGTTAGTTTGACCCCACTTATGACAGTGTCGCAGTATTAATTCAACCTAGTACGAGAGGAAATATTGATTCACACAATTTGTCATCGTACTTGGTTGATAAGCCAGTGGCGCAAAGCTACCGTGTGCTGGATTATGACTGAAAGCTTCTAAGTTAGAATCCGGTCTAGAAGTGACCCATGCGCCCGCTGTCCACTTTCTGACCCGCAGTAGGGGCCTTAGCCCCAAGGACACATGTCGTTTGCTAAGCCACCGTGGCGAAAGAGTCGCGGTGGCCGCCTTGAAGTATAATTTCCATCGAGCGGCAGGTATAATCCTTTACAGATGACTTAAATATGCGATGGGATATTATAAGTTAAAGAGTGGCCTTGCTGCCAAGGTCCACTGAGATTCATCTCTTTGTCGCTCTAGTTCATCCCTCCCCATCCAATCCAATTATTTTTTTGTCCATCTGCAAAGGAGGTTTGTGCATCCGTACTTGGAAAATCCCACTAAGTGTTATGAGTTTGCCTCACCCGAGTTAGCCTCTTGTTTTTCAAGTGTCGCGTGCGTTCCATTCTAAATAGTTTAGTACATGATATCAATTGACCTTTTGCGCAAAACAATGGCATCGCAACTATAGGTTTTCCGCGATGCGGAGTGCATTTTAAATGCTCAGCGACGCACCGAGAACAACGTTGGTGCGTGGAGGCATGTTGCAATTAGAGGTTTTTGGTGACCGTCGAGTGCAATGCTATAGGCACGTCCAATAACAAACACCGACGGACATATAGTGGCCTACCGTGGTGGTGTCTTTGTAAAGTTGGATATCCGTGCACCGGCACCATCACCCCCAAATCACCATGGGCACAAGGAGCTAACGCACTATGGAACCAAGGCACAAAGGCGCCATGGCACCAACGCACCATGGCACAAAGGCACCAAGGCACCATGGCCCCAAGGCACTGTGGCACCATGGTATCGTGGCACCATGCACCAAGGCACCGTGGCACCGAGAAACCATGGCACCTTGGCACCATGGTACGAAGGCACCGTGGCACCATGGCACAGTAGCACGAAGGCACCAAGGCACCATGGCATCATGGCACAAAGGCACCATAGCTCAATGGATTTATGTCACCAAGGCACCGTGGCATCATCGTACTGTGGCACTGTGGCACCATGGCACCAAGGCACCAAGGCAGCAAGGCATCGTGTCACCAAGGCAGTAAGGCACTCTGGCACTATGGCACCATGGCACCATAGCACCATGGCACCAAGTCACTATGGCACCACGGCACTGGGGCACCATGGCATCGTGGCAGTATGGCAGCAAGGAACCACCGTGCCAAAATCTAAAGAGCATAAAACTACGTTCAATCATCCTAATATTTTCCTGACGTTCATCCATCTTTCTCACCGTTGCATGCTCATTTCTGTACATATCTGCTCTAATTATTTGTTTTAAATATATTTCAATGTTACCTCATATGTTGTGACGATTTTCTTAATGTCCCATCGCCTTTTTTTCAAATTTTTATTTAATATCCTTAATTTTAAATATTTAATATCATTATGTTATTTGTATAGATATGCACTCAATTATTGGTTTAAGGTTATTTCATTCTAATATTTATATTTTGGGGTTGTTACTTATCTGTTTCATTCTGGGCGATGTTTCTAATGTTCCTACGTTATTTTTATATTTTTTTCAATCTTTTATTTAATATTCTTAAATTTAAATATTTTATACCGTTATGTTATATGTACAAATATGCACTCGATTGTTGGTTAAAGGTTAGTTCACGCGCTGGAAATATTTTCCTAATATTTTAATATTTTTATAAATATTTTTTCTATTTTCGAATTATTTTAAACTTAGTTTTTGAATTTTCATAAATGTTATTTAAAAAAAAATATTTTCTTAATGAATCCACAGCGAGCACCGGTGGCCGGCGTGGGCGGCGCCCGTGCATAAGCCTCGATGTGCCTTTATCTCCTCTGCTCCCCCCAAGGGTGGTACATCATGTCAAATGGGACTTGCTTCAGCCTAGCAACGTCCGTATGGGCAGCAGTGCACGACATCTATTACTAGGCGTTGGGGCCGGTGCTGGGCGTGCATCGATGGAGTATTTGGACGCCCGGTGCGTGAGTTGAGTTCAATATGTCTGGTTAGGTTGGATCCCTGCTCGGGCAGCAATGTCCTGACCCGCCTGCCATCTCAGTCATGGGGCAAGCGCAATTTAGGTTTGCTCGAAGTCGGTTTCCTGTGCTGCATACCTAATGCCCATGCATTATCAAGTTTTATCGATCGCCTTTTGCCCCTCGCATTTCATGCGTGGACCGAATCGAATGGCCATCCTCGTGTTCTACGCCTTCCTTGCTTCATCGTGCGGTCATGGTCCATGAGCGATGGTCAGTATTCTCGGATGCGGTAGACGCAGAGGGCATGGGGTCTTTATCGACTCCTATCTACCCTGTACGATGCTCCTTGCAAATAACAATCGCGCTCACCTTGAATCCGTCTGCCCCCTCACGGGCAGGCTGGGCTCATGTGACGCCGGTGTCGATGAGGAATGCTACCTGGTTGATCCTGCCAGTAGTCGTATGCTTGTCTCAAAGGTTAAGCCACGCATGTGTAAGTATGAATAAATTCAGACTGTGAAACTGCGAATGCCTCATTAAATCAATTATAGTTTGTTTGATGGTATCTACTACTCAGATAACCTTAGTAATTCTAGAGCTAATACGTGCAACAAACCTAGAATTCTGGAAGAGATGCGTTTATTAGATAAAAGGTCGACGCGAGCTTTGCCCATTGCTGTGATGATTCTTGATAACTTGATGGATCCTACGACCCTCATGCCAGCGATGCATTATTTAAATTTTTGTCCTATCAATTTTCGATGGTAGGATAGTGGCCTACCATGGTGGTAATGGGTGAAGGAGAATTAGGGTTCAATTTCAGAGAGGGAGCCTGAGAAACGGCTACCATATCAAAAGAAGGCAGCAGACGTCCAAATTACCCAATCCTGACACGGGGATATAGTGACAATAAATAATAATACCAGGCTCAATGAGTCTAGTAATTGGAATAAGTACAATATAAATCCCTTAACTAGGATCCAATGGAGGGAGAGTCTGGTTCCAGCAGTCGCGGTAATTCCAGCACCAATAGCATATATTTAAGTTGTTGCAATTAAAAAGCTCAAAGTCAGACTTTGGGATTGGCCGGACGGTCCGCCTATGGTGTGCGTTGCTCATCTCGTCCCTTCTGTCAGCAGTGCGCTCCAGGCCTTAACTGGCTGGGTCGTACCTCCGGTACTATTACTTTGAAGAAATTAGAGTGCTTAAAGCAAGCCTACGCTGTGTATACATTAGCATGGGATAATATTATAGGATTTTGATCCTATTACGTTTGCCTTCGGGATCGGAGTAATGATTAACAGGGACAGTCGGGAGCATTCGTATTTTATAGTCAGAGGTGAAATTATTGGATTCATGAAATACGAACAACTGCGAAAGCATTTTCCAAGGATGTTTTCATTAATAAATAATAAAAGTTGGGGGATCGAAGGCGATCAGATACCGTCCTAGTCTCATTCATAAACGATGCCGACCAGGGATCGACGGATGTTGCTTTTAGGACCCCGCTGGCACCTTATGAAAAATCAAAGTTTTTGGGTTCCGAGGGGAGTATAGTCGCAAGGCTGAAAATTAAAAGAACTGATGGAAGGGAACCACCAGGAGTGGAGCCTGTTGCTTAATTTGACTCAACACGGGAAACTTACTAGGTCCAGACATAGTAAGGATTGACAGACTGAGAGCTCTTTCTTGATTCTATGGGTAGTGGTGCATATCCATTCTTAGTTTGTGGAGCGATTTGTCTGGTTAATTTCGTTAACGACCAAGACCTCAGCCTGCTAACTAGCTATGCAGAGGTATCCCTTGGCGTCTAGCTTTTTAGAGGGACTATGCCTTTTAGGCCGCAGAAGATTGAGGCAATAACAGGTCTATGATGCCCTTAGATGTTCTGGGCCGCACACGGGCTACATTAATGTATTCAACGAGTTTATAGCCTTGGCCGACAGGCTCGGGTAATCTTTGAAATTTTATCATGATGGGGATAGATCATTGCAATTGTTGGTCTTCAACGAGGAATTCCTGGTAAGCGCAAGTCATCAGCTCGCGTTGACTACCTCCCTGCCCTTTGTACACACCGGCCGTCACTCCTACCGATTGAATGATCCGATGAAATTTTTGGATCGCGGCGACGTTGGCGGTTCGCTGCCCGAGACTTTTTGAGAAGTCCATTGAACCTTATAATTTAGAGGAAGGATAATTTGTAACAAGGTTTCCGTAGGTAAATCTGCGAAAGAATCATTGTCGAAACCTTCACAGCAGAACGACCAGTGAACATTTTTAACAACTAGAGAGTCTGCACAGGCGGGGTGCTACGGCACTCCGAATGAGCTTCTCTCCCTCGTCCTCGATGCGAAAGTGCCAAGGAATACTTAAATAAACATCCTGCCCCTCGCGCCCCATCCGCGACGTACGTCGGGAGAACCTATGCTTTTTTTGTAAATAAAATGACTCTTGGGAACAGATATCTCGGCTCTCACATCAATGAAGAACGTAGTAAAATGTGATACTTGGTGTGAATTGAAAATCCCATGAACCATAGAGTATTTGAACGTAAGTTGCGCCAGAAGCCATTAGGCCGAGGGAACATCTACCTAGGCGTCACGCATTGCATCGCCCCCATCGCATCGTGCCTCAATCACAGGGCTCGCTGTTGTTGTGGGGTGGATACTGGCCTCCCATGCACCTCGAGCTCGTGGCTGGCCTAAATGCGAGTCACGTCGATGGACATCGCGGCAAGTGGTGGTTGTATCTCAACTCTCTTTGTTGTCGTGGCTATAGCTCATTGCACGTCCGAACTCCAGGACCCTTTCACGCTTAGGCACTCCGACCGCGACCCCAGGTCAGGCAGGGTTATTCGCTGAGTTTAAGCATATCAATAAGAAGAATAAAAGAAACATACAAGGATTCCCTTAGTAACGGTGAGCGAACTGGGAATAGCCCATCCTTAGAATATGGCGGCTCTGTCACCCGAATTGTAGTTTGGAGAAGCGTCCTCAGCGGTGGACCGGGCCCAAGTCCCCTGGAAGGGGGCACCAAAGAGGGTGAGAGCCCCATTGTACCTGGACCCTGTCGCACCATGAGGCACTGTCTATGAGTCGGGTTGTTTGGGAATGCAGCCCAAATTGGGCGGTGAATTCCGTCCAAGGCTAAATACGGGCGACAGAACGATAGCGAACAAGTACCGCAAGGGAAAGATGAAAAGGACTTTGAAAAGAGAGTCAAAGAGTTCTTGAAATTATCGATAGAGAAGTGGATAGGGGCCAGCTATATGCTCTGATCGGATATCGAATGGTGATGAGCCGATCCAACGATTGACTTGGGGCATGGACCAGCGTGGATTGGGGTGGCAGCCAAAGCGCGGGCTCTTGATATGCTCGTGGAATGCCATTTCCTTGATTGTGGTAGGCAGCGCGTGCCTCCGGCATGCTTCGGCATCTGCGCGCTACAGACACTGGCCTGTGGGCTCCCTATTTGACCCATCTTGAAAAATAGACCAAGGAGTCTGACATGTGTGTGAGTCAATGGACGAGTAAATCCGTAAGGCGTAAGGAAGCTGATTGGTGGTATCCCCCCGAGGGGTGCACCACCGACCGACCTTGATCTTCTGAGAAGGGTTCGAGTGTGAGCTTACCTGTCGGGACCCAAAAGATGGTTAACTATGCCTGAGCGGGGAGAAGCTAGAGGAAACTCTGGTAGAGGCCCGCAATGTACTGACGTGCAAATCATTCGTTTGACTTGGGTATAGGGTCCGCGACTGCTTTGTCGAGCCGTGCCACAGAATTAAGAGCTCCAAGTGGGCGATTTTCGTAAGAATAACTGGCGATTCGGGATGAAATGAAAGCTGGGTTATGGTGCCAAGCTAAGTGCTAACCTAGATCCCACAAAGGGTATTGGTCGATTAAGACCGCAGAACGGTGGACATGGAAGTCAAAATCCGCTAAGGAGTGTGCAATAACTCACCTGCCAAATAAACTAGCCCCGAAAATATATGGCGCTTAAGCGCGCGACCTACACCCGTCCGTCGGGGAAAGTTCCAGGCCCCAATGAGTAGGAGAGCGCGACGGTCACTGCAAAACCTTGGGCGCGAGCTCTAGTAGAGTGGCCAACGGTGTAGAAATTGGTGGTAGTAGTAAATATTCAAATAAGAACCTTGAAGGCCGAAGAGCGGAAAGGTTCTATGTGAACGGAATTGCACATGGATTAGTCGACCCTAAGGGTTGGGGGAACCCCAACAGATAGTGCTTTTCACGGGTACTCCAAAAGAGAATCAAGTTAAAATTCCTGGAACAGGACGTGGCGGTCGACGGAAACGTTAGGAAGTCCAGAGACGTTGGCGGGAGCCTCAGGAAGAGTTATCTTTTCTGTTTAACAACCTGCCCACCCTGGAATCAACTCAGCCAAAGGTAGGGTCCAGCGGCTGAAAGAGCACCGCACGTCGCGTGGTGTCCTGTACACTACCGGCGGCCCTTGAAAATCAAGAGGACCGAATGCCGTCCACAACCGGTCGTACTCATAACCACATCAGGTATGAGAGGGGAACAACCTCTGGTCGATGGAATAATATAGGCAAGGAAAGTCTGCAAAAATGGATCAGTAACATCTGGAAAAGGATTGGCACTGAGGGCTGGGCATGGGGTTCCCAGTCCCGAACCCGTCGGCTGTTGGTGGACTGCTCGAGATGCTTCCACAGTGATAGTGGGTCACCGCGTGCCAGCCGGGGGAAGGACTAGGAACGGTTCCTTTGGGGGCCTTCCTCGCATGTCAAATAGCCAACTCAAAACTGGTACGGACAAGGGGAATCTGACTGTTTAATTAAAAGAAAGCATTGCTATGGTCCCAACGGATGTTCACGCATTGTGATTTCTGTCCAGTGCTCTGAATGTCAAAGTGAAGAAATTCAACCAAGCGCGGGTAAAGGTTGGTAGTAACTATGACTCTCTTAAGGTAGCCAAATGCCTAATCATCTAATTAGTGACGCGCATGAATGGATTAACGAGATTCCGACCATCCCTGTCTACTATCCAGTGAAACCACAACCAAGGGAATGGGCTAGGCAGAATCAATGGTGAAAGAAGACCCTTTTTAGCTTGGCTCTACTCCGACTTTGTGAAATAACTTGAGAGGTGTAGTATAAGTGCACTGCCCCTCTTTTTGGACCCAAGGCTCGCTCTACGGGCCGATCTGGGTGGAATACATTTTTAGGTGGGGAGTTTGGCTAGGGTGGCACATCTGTTAAAAGATAATGCAGGTGTTCTAAGATGAGATCAACGAGAACAGAAATATCCTGTGAAATAGAATGGTAAAAGATTGTTTGGTTGTGATTTCCAATACGAATATGAACCATGAAAGCGTTCTCTAACGATCCTTTAGACCTTCAGAATTCGAAACTAGAGGTGCAAAAAAAGAGTTACCATTGGGATAACTGGCATGTTGCAGCCAAGCGTTCATAGGGACGTTGCTTTTTCATCCTTCGATGTCGGCTCTTCCTATCATTGTGAAGCAGAATTCACCAAGTGTTGGACTGTTCACCCACCAATAGGGAATGTGATCTGGGTTTAGACCGTCATGAGACGGGTTAGTTTTACCCTACTTATGACAATGTAAGTTCACCTCACCCGAGTTAGCGTCTTATTTTTCAAGTGTCGCTTGCATTCCATTCCAAATAGTTAAGTACACGATATCAAGTGGCCTTTCACGAAAAACAACGGCATCACAACTAGAAGTTTTCCATGATACGGAGTGCAGCTTAAGTGCTCAGCGACGCACGGAGAATAACATCGGTACATGAAGGCATATCACAATTAGAGGTTTTTGTGACCGTCGAGTGCAATGCTAGAGACACATCCAATGACAAATGCCGACGGACATATAGTGGCCTACCATGGTGGTGTCTTTGTCAAGTTGGATATCCGTGCACCGGAACCATCACCCCCAAATCAACATGGGAAAAAGGAACCAATGCTCCATGGAACCAAGGCACAAAGGCGCCATGGCTCCAACGCACCATGGAACCAAGGCACCAAGGCACCGTGGCACAATGGCACCGAGGCACCATGGCATCGTGGCACCGTGCACCAAGGCACCGTGTCACCAAGACACCAAGTCACCATGGCACCATGGAGCCGGGCAGCAAGGCACCGTGGCACCAAGGCACGAAGGCACCGTGGCACCATGGCACAGTGGCACGAAGGCACCAAGGCACCATAGCACCATGGCAAAAAGGCAGCATGGATCAATGGCTCTATGTCGCCATGGCACTGTGGCGTCATGGCACCGTGGCACCAAGGCACCATTGCACCATGCCACCATGGCACCAAGGATCCAAGGCAGCAAGG
This sequence comes from Capsicum annuum, assembly GCF_002878395.1. NCBI lineage: Eukaryota > Viridiplantae > Streptophyta > Magnoliopsida > Solanales > Solanaceae > Capsicum > Capsicum annuum. Next base: position 17,348 of record NW_025849830.1, read on the forward strand.
CACCGTGACACCAAGGCACTAAGGCACCATGGCACCGTGGCACCATGGCACCATGGTAGCAAGGCACCGTGGCACCAAGGAACCATGGCACCATGGCATCAAGGCACCAAGGTGCCAAGGAACCAAGGCACAATGGCACTGTGGCATCATGGCACTATGGCAGCAAAGAACCACCGTACCAAAATCAAAAGAGCGTAAAACTACATTCGATCATCCGAATATTTTACTGACATTCATCCATCTTCCTCACCGTTGCATGCTCTTTTTTTTACATATCCGCTCTAATTATTTATTTTAAATATATTTCAATGTTACCTCATATGTTGTGACGGTTTTCTTAATGTCCCGTCACCTTTTTTTAAAATTTTTATTTAATATCCTTAAATTTAAATATTTTATATCCTTACATTATTCGTACAGATATGCACTCAATTATCGGTTTAAGGTTATTTCATTCTAATATATAAATTTTAGGGTTGTTACTTACCTGTTTCATTCTGGCCAATTTTTCTAATGTCCCCACGTTATTTTTATATTTTTTTCAATCTTTTATTGAAAATCCTTAAATTTAAATATTTTATACCATTACATTATACGTACAAATATGCTCTCGATTGTTGGTTTAAGGTTAGTTCATGATTTCCTAATGTTTTATATTTTTATAAATATTTTGTCTATGTTTGAATTATTTTTACTTAATTTTTAAATTTTCATAAATGATATTTGAAAAAAATATTTTCTTAATGAATTCACGGCGAGCGCCGGCAGCCGGCGTGGGCGGTGCCCGTGCATTAGACTCAACGTGCCTTCATCTCCTCTGCTCCCACCAAGGGCGGGCTATTTTTTCAAGTGGGACTTGCTTCAGCCTTGCAACGTCCGCATGGGTAGCAGCGCACGACATCTCATGCTGGGCATTGGTGTCGGTGCTGGGCGTACATCAACGAATCATTTGGATGCACGACACGTGAGTTGTGTTCTCTATGTGTAATTATGTTGGATCCCTTCTCAAGCAACAACGTCCTGAACCGCCTGCCATCTCAGTCATGGGGCAAGCGCAATTTAGGTTTGCTCGAAGTCGGTTTACTGTGCTGCATAACTAATGCCCAGGCATTATCAAGTTTTATTGATCACCTTTTGCCCCTCGTATTTCATGCACAGGGTGAATATAAAGGCTTTCCTCGTGTCCCACGCCTTCCTGTCTTCGTCGTGCGATCGTGGTCCATGAGCAGTGGTCTGGATTCATAGATGTGGTAGACGCAGTGGGCATGGGGTCTTTATCGACTCCTATCTGCCCTTTACGATGCTCTTTTCAAAAGATGGTCTCGCTCACCTTGAATCCGTCTGCTCCCTCACGTTCAGGCCGGGCTCATGCGACGCCGGTATTGATGAGGAATGCTACGTGGTTTATCCTGCCAGTAGTCATATGCTTGTCTTAATGATTAAGCCATGCATGTGTAAGTATGAATATATTCAGACTGTGAAACTGCGAATGGCTCATTAAATTAGTTATTGTTTGTTTGATGGTATCTACTACTCGAATAACCGTAGTAATTCTAGAGCTAATATGTGCAACAAACCCTAACTTCTGAAAGGGATGCATTTATGATATAAAAGGTTGACGCGGGCTCTGCCCATTACTGCGATGATTCATGATAACTTGACGGATCGCACGACCATCGTGCCGGCGATGCATCATTCAAATTTTTGTCCTATTAAGTTTTGATAGTAGGATAATGGCCTACCATGGTGGTGATGGGTGATGAAGAATTAGGGTTTGATTTTGGAGAGGGAGCCGGAGAAATGGCTACCACATCCAACGAAGGTAGCAGGCGCGCAAATTATCCAATCCTGACATGGGGAGGTAGTGACAATAAATAACAAAACCAGGATCAATGAGTCTTGTAATTGGAATGAGTACAATCTAAATCCCTTAGCGAGGATCCATTGGAGGGAGATTCTGGTGCTGACAATCGTGTTAATTCCAGCACCAATAGCGTATATTTAAGTTGTTGCAGTTAAAAAGCTCGAAGTTGGACTTTGGGATTGGCCGGCCGGTCCGCCTATGGTGTGCATTTGTCGTCTCGTCCCTTCTATCGGCGAAGCACTCCTGGCCTTAACTAGCCGGGTCGTTCCTCCGGCGCTGTTAGTTTAAAGAAATTAGAGTACTTAAAGAAAGACTATGCTCTGTATACATTAGCATGGGATAACATTATAGGATTTTGGTACTATGATGTTGGCCTTTGGGATCGAAGTAATGATTAATAGGAACAGTCGGGGGGCATTTGTATTTCATAGTCAGAGGTAAAATTATTGGATTTATGAAATACGAACAACTGCGAAAGCATTTTCCAAGGATGTTTTCATTAATCAAGAATGAAATTTGGGTGCTCAAAGGCGATCAGATACCGTCCTAATCTCATTCATAAACGATGCCGACCAGGTATC
>NW_025849830.1:22792-36505 GCF_002878395.1 Capsicum annuum
ACCAACTAAGAATGGCCAAGCAACACCACCCATAGAATCAAGAAAGAATTGTCAGTCTTTCAATCCTTACTATGTCTGGACCGGGTAAGTTTCCCCTGGTTGAGTCAAATTAAGCAGCAGGCTCCACTCCCGGTGGTGCCCTTCTGTCAATTCCTTTAAGTTTTAGCCTTGCCACCATACTCCCCCCAGAATCCAAAAACTTTGATTTCTCATAAGGTGCCGGAGAAGTCCTAAAAGAAACATCCGCCGATCCCTGGTCGACATCATTTATAATTGAGACTAGGACGGTATCTGATCGCCTTCGAGCCTCTAACTTTCATTCTTGATTAATGAAAACAGCCTTGGAAAATGCTTTCACAGTTGATCGTATTTCATAAATCCAATATTTTCACCTCTGACTATGAAATACGAATGCCCCCGACTGTCCCTGTTAATCATTAGTCTGATCCTGAAAGCCAACGTAATAAGACTGAAATCATATAATGTTATCGCATGCTAATGTATACAGAGCGTAGGCTTGCTTTAAGCACTCTAATTTCTTCAAAGTAACAGCACCGGAGGCACGACCCGGACAATTAAGGCCAGGAGCGCATCACCGACAGAAGGGACGAGATGACCAATGCTATTGGTAACAACTTAAATATATGTTATTGGTGCTGGAGTTACCGCGGCTGCTGGCACCAGACTCTCCCTCCAATGGATCGACAGTAAGGGATTTAAATTTTAGTCATTCCAATTACTAGACCCATTGAGCCCGGTATTGTTATTTATTGTCACTACCTCCAAGTGTCAGGATTGGATAATTTGCGTGCCTGCTGCCTTCCTTGGATGTGGAAGCCATTTCTCAGGCTTCCTCTCTAAAATTGAACCCTAATTCTCCATCACCCGTCACCACTATGGTAGGCCACTAACTTACCATCGAAACTTAATAGTACAGAAATTTGAATGATGCATCATAGGCACGATGGCCATGCGATCCATCGAGTTATCATGAATCATTGCAGGAATGGGCAGAGCCCACGTTGACCTTTCATCTAATAAATGCATCCCTTCCAGAAGTCGGGGTTTGTTGCACGTATTAGCTCTAGAATTACTACAGTTATCCGAGTAGTAGACACCATCAAACAAAATATAACTGATTTAATGAGCCACTCACAGTTTCACAGTCTAAATTTATTCATACTTACACATGCATGGATTAATCTTACAGAAAAGCATATGACTATTGGCTGAATCAACTAGGTAGCATTCATCATCGATGCCGGCATTGCATGAGCCCGGCCAGCCCATGAAGGCACAGATGAATTCAAGGCGAGCGCAACCGTTGTTTGCAACAAGCATCGTATAGGGCAGATAGGAGTCGATAAAGATCCCATGCCCACTGCGTCCACCGTATTCGAGAATCCTGACCGTCGCACATAGACCATGACAACACGAAGAAGCAAGGAAGGTGTGGGACACGAGGTCGGCCATTCGATTCACCCCGCACAAGAAATGCGAAGGGCAAAAGATGATCGATAAAACTTGATAATCCCTGGGCATTAGGTATGTTGCACCGAAAACTGACTTCGAGCAAACCGAAATTACGCTTGCCCCATGACTGATATGGAAGGCGAGTCAGGACGTTGCTTCTCGAGTAGGGATCCAACCTAACTGCACATACCGAACAAAAATTATGCACCGTACATCCAAATGCTCCATCGATGCACGCCTAGCACCATCCCCAACGCCTAGCAATAGATGTCGTGCGCTGCTACCCATGCGGACGTTGCAAGGCTGTAGCAATTCCCGCTTGACACGATAGCCCGCCCTTGGGGGGACCAGACGAGATGAAGGCACGTCGAGGCTTATGCACGAGCGCCGCCCACGCCGGCCACCGGCGCTCGCCGCGGATTCATTAAGAAAATATTTTTTTTTAAATATCATTTATGAAAATTCAAATCCTAAGTAAAAGTAATTCAAGAATAGAAAAAATATTTATAAAAATATTAAAAGATTAGGAAAATATTTCCAGCGTATGAACTAACCTTAAACCAACAATCGAGAGCATATTTGTACCTATAAAATAATGGTATAAAATATTTAAATTGAAGGATATTAAATAAAAGATTGAAAAAAATATAAAAATAACATAGGGACATTAGAAAAATCGCCCAGAATGAAATAGCTAAGTAACAACCCCAAAATATAAATATTAGAATGAATTAACCTTAAACCAACAATTGAGTGCATATCTATATGAATAACGTAACGATATAAAATATTTAAATTTAAGAATATTAGATAAAAATTTGAAAAAAAGGCGACGGGACATTAAGAAAACCATCACAACATATGAGGTAACATTGAAATATATTTAAAATAAATAATTAGAGTAGATATGTAAAAAAAATTAGCATCAACGGTAAGGAAGATGGATGAATGTCAGTAAAATATCAGGATGATCGAACGTAGTTTTACGCTCTTTTGATTTTGGCACGGTGGTTCCTTGCTGCATTAGCGCCACGGTGCCTTGGTGCCATGGTGCCATGGTGCCTTGGTGCCACGGTGCCTTGTTGCCATGGTGCCACGGTGCCACGGTGTCTTAGTGCCTTGGTGCCATGGTGCCATGATGCCTTGATTCATTGGTGCCTTGGTGCCATGGTGCCATGGTGCTACGGTGCCATGACACCACGGTGCCTTGGTAACATAGAGCCATTGAGCCATGATGCCTTTGTGCCATGTTGCCACGGTGTCTTGGTGCCTTCGTGCCACTATGCCATTGTGCCACGGTGCCTTCATGCCATGTTGCCACGGTGCCTTGCTGCCCGGTGCCATGGTGTCATGATGCCTTGGAGCCACAGTTCCTGGTGCAAGGTACCACGGTGCCATGGTGCCTCGGTGCCTTGGTGCCATGGTTCCTTGGTGCCTTTGTTCCATGGTACGTTGGTGCCATGGCGCCTTTGTGCCTTGGTTTCATGGTGTGTTGGTTCCTTGTACCCATAGTGATTTGGGGGCGATGGTGCCGGTGCACAGATATCCAACTTGACAACGACACCACCATGGTAGGCCACTATATGTCCGTCTGCATTTCTCATTGGACGCGCCTCTATCATTACAGTCGACGGTCATAAAAACCTCTAATTGCGACATGCCTCCATGAACCGACGTTGTTCTCGGCGCATCCCTAAGCACTTAAGCCGCACTCCGCATCGCGGAAAACCTCTAGTTGTGATGTCGTTGTTTTACGTGAAAGGCCACTTGATATCATGTACTAAACTATTTGGAATGGAACGCACGTGACACTTGAAAAACAAGAGCCTAACTCGGGTAAGGTGAACTCACAACACTTAGTGGGATTTTTCAAGGACGGATGCACAAACCTCCCTTGGAGATGGACGGAAAACTGATTGGATTGGATGGGGAGGGACGAACCAGAGCGACAAAGGGATGAATCTCAGTGGATCGTGGCAGCAAGGACACTCTTCCACTTACAATACCCCGTCGTATATTTAAGTCATCTGCAAAGTGTTCTACCCGCCGCTCGATGGAAATTATACTTCAACGAGGCCACCGCGATTCTTCCGCCGCGGTGGCTTAGCAAACGACACGTGCCTTTGGGGGCCGAGGCCCCTACTGTGGTTCGGAAAGCGGACAGCAGGCGCATGCATTGCTTCTAGCCTGGATTCTGACTTAGAGGTGTTCAGTCATAATCCAGCACACGGTCGCATTGCGACACTGGCTTTTCAACCAAGTGTGGTAACAAATTATGTGAATCAATATTTTCTCTCATACTAGGTTGAATTTTTACTGCGACACTGTCATAAGTAGGGTAAAACTAACATGTATCATGATGGTCTAAACCCAGCTCAAGTTCCCTATTGGTGGGTGAACAGTCCAACACTTGTTGAATTTTGCTTCAAAATGATAAGAAGAGTTGACATCGAAGGATGAAAAAGCAACGCCGCTATGAACGCTTGGCTGCAACAGGACAGTTATCCCTGTGGTAACACTTTTCTAACACCTCTACCTTCGAATTTTGAAGGTCTAAAGGATTGTTAGGTCACCCTTTCATGGTTCGTATTCGTACTGGAAATCTGAATAAAATGAGATTTTACACTTCTGCTCCACATGATATTTTTGGTCTCGTTGAGCTCATCTTAGGACACCTGTGTTATCTTTTAACAGATATGCCGCCCCATCTACATTCCCCACCTAACAATGCCGTCCGCCTAGATCGGCCCACAGAGCGAGCCTTGGGTCTAAAAAGAGGGCCAGCGCCTGATACGTCCAAATTACAACTCTTGTTAGAAAGTGCAAGCAGTCGCTGTCAAATATAGAACCCAACTGGGTTGGGTGTCGAATCCCACAGGGAATACTATGATCACTAAGTATTGCGATTATTATTAGACTGTTGGTCGAAGGTTCCAAGATAAGGGGGGTTTCGGTTTAGGGGCACAATAATATTATCAGTGCAATGATGAGATGATATGTGTAATAATATTTGATCACAAAAAATGACAAGTTTGGGTTATGTCCACCTTGTAGCTTCTACTTCTCTATTAACTATGAGTAATAAGGATTTTATACATGCATGCACTTACAGAGAGACGTATTCTAATTCTAAATCCAAATGTTTTTCAACCATTAAGGATTTATTCACCTTAGTTCTTTCGAATCAAAAGTGTGCAACAAATTGTACGAACTCTCCAAGAAGTTAATCTTGCTAGGGAATTAACGTGTAAAATAGAGGTTGGAAACCCTATTTTCTCATCACACTCTCTTTTCCAAATAGTAACTTTTCTATTGAACAAGTTATTGCTATAATGGCGCATTCCCTATGTTTGCAACCATGAGAATTCAATCAAAATGAAGAGAGTAATGATATAAGTGGATTAACACATCATAAATTCAAAAACCCATAGTAATAGAGAGTATACTACAAGGTTTCCATAACCCTAACAGATAAACTTAGCTACTCATGAATAAAACAAAAATCAACATCGAAATATTCATCATACCATAACTTAGAACGATCTTGGTGATGAAGGTGACTAGCGAAATTAAGAGAGAAACACGTTTTCTCTCTCTCTGTCCTAAAGCTAAGCCGCTTTCTTTTTTTTTCAAAATAATACAGAATGTCCAATAATCCCTAAAAATTCAGCAACAATGCTTTTAATAACATCCTTCTCTAATAAATTGCTACTGCATCCTTAACTATTTAAAAATATTGAGTTTTCCCGGGAAAAACTTTCCATACATCACATTCAGTCCAAAAGCTGCTTTCCTTTTTATGTGAAGTTTTCCTTTGCTGTCCACAGGTTCCCAAAGTGCTGAAATCTTCCTCATTAGTACCTGAAAAGCATGCTAATCACATAGGTCAGCTTACTTAACTAAAAATAAACTAAAAGTGCAAGAATTATGTATTTTATGCTCAAAATTTAGCTAAAACATGGGTAAGTTATCGTGCTTAGACGTATAAATACGCCCAACATCACCACCCCACATTTAAAGCTTTGTTTGTCCTCGAACAAAATAGTACATCCATGCGAATACCTAACTAAACTTCACAAGATCAACACAAAATTTTCAACAAGACATACACGACAATTATTAACGAAGAGTCGATTTCTTGATCATTACTAGAAACAACTCACCCTCCAACATAGACTCGTTAAGTTGGTTAATTCGTATACACAAGTTAAGCCAAAAAAAATCATATAAAACTACCCAACAATCATCAACCATGTGCGCTCACACAAAATGTTACCCATAATCACTCATAGTTTTGCACTTTTAAAAAATATGGGTATAAGAACTTGCTTGCTCTCACTCTCACAAAGAATTCTTAGATTACAAATGATGACCATATGCTTGCCCTTAGTGTAATGCTCCACTAATATCAGAATGCTAAGGTTAGGATCAAATAGATCTTTACAGGTTGTAAAGTAGGCTAAAGGGATGGGTAGGACTATTTTGGCCAGAAATGGTGACTATGCTCCCTAAGCGCTTTAATACACTACATTATGCCATTTACACTAACTTTTAACAACCACTCTACCTTCCTTTCATCTACCAACCCCCTTTCACCCATTTTGTTATTCAATCAAAAACACTATGATGGGAATATACAACTCTTCTTTTTTTATTATTATATTTTATTTATTTATTTATTTTTTAGCATCCCTATGATAGCCACCCTCGATCACAATATTTTCATGTACCAATAACTAAACTTTGGGGCATCACTTTCACCATTTTTCTCTTATTTTGCCACACTCTTTACTCAACTTGATTCTACAATTTAAAGCGCTTAGGAGCTTTTGGATCAAATTATGGTCTTTTCAAAAAAATGGATTAGGCTACATATGGGGTTGCCAAAGAAAATAGCTAAAGACTCAATGGGTGTTCACTAGGACAATGTACAAAGGTAGGTAAAAAGATGATAAAAAATCGGGGCTGCCAAGGAAATGCCTAAATCATCTCCTAAACTCACAATCTTTATTTTGCTTCACACACATACTAGGCAAGTTCTAGCATCAGCCGCAACAAAGAATATACATTAACCTTACGCACACATTGCACATGGTCAACTTAATTGGGAGCATTATAGATTCTTGACCAAACAGATAAATGAATTAAACCACAAACAATTATCACAGCATGAGTCACAACTTAGAGCCTAAATATTTCAATAGTAGTGATTCAGCACAAACTCCTGTTATAATGACATGCCGTCTATAAGAACAATTTCATGCAAAAATCTGACTAATTACAACTAACTAACTACGACTAAATCAAAATGACTATAGAATAAATGTGGGCAAGCAGTACGCAGCGCAACACCCCACACTAAGAAGGAACACACTGCCCTCAGTGTAAATAAATAAGCAAAAACCTGGTTAGTCAGACTCCTCCTCTTCATCCGGGGTCATACCCCCTGTGCTAGAATCATCATTAGAGTCTTCATCATCAGAGTTATCCTCAACATCAGAGTCTAGCAGCTGGTGATCATCGTCTGTCGGTACATCATCATCTAGAGGTTCTTCAAAATTTACCCACACTCCACACATGGCCCGATCATGCTCATTAAGCGGGTTGTCATAGTCCAACTGTCGAAGCTCTTCACCAGTCGGCACACGAACCCCATTCATCATAGTAAACCTAGTCATGCCATACAGATGGCGAAAAAAACTCTCATCTCAAGCATGTCTCTCAGAAGTGGTAAGGTTGATGCCTTGACCAGTTTCTGGATCTTTGATTTTTGTGAGATCTACCTTCTTCAGGTTATGTGGCAACTTATGGTCTGCTGGCTCCTCCTCAATGTGCTATTTCCTTACAACTGCAGTCAACAAGTTGCCAAAATTGAAATGGGACCTTTTGTGCACCCTTGCTTTTCGCATCGACGTTCGTATAACTGCACCAATGTTGATGGGAACATTCTTCATTAGAGCATATACAAAGCAGACTTGATCACGCGTGACCTTAGTGTATTGTGTCCCAGAAATCAAGCAGGAATTGACTATTCTTAACCATATGCGAGCTTCTCTGTTCAAATAAGCATATGGGTAAGTATTTTGACGACCATTATATTTGTAACGAGTTCATCGGGTCATGGACCTTGTCTGATGGCTCTGTAGGGAGGTCTGTTGTAGAGCTCCTTGAGTGGTGATTGATCCATACTTGGAGTACCCAGGAAAGAGTTGAAGAAATCAGCGTTCAATTGCAAGACTTACCCCCGAATCTTTATTTCATTTCCTGTAGTCCTTGGGGATCATTTGGCTTAAAACTCTTGAGTCAAATCAAGATTACATTCGCCCATGTCTCGGAAGCTAAAGTCAAGATTTAGTGCCATAATCTTTGCCAAAATGTGAGGGCAGTTCTTTGCTAAACTTTCCTTCTGCATCAACTCCACATGGACATATTTCTTCACTTTATTGTTTCTATATCATTCCTTCCCTTCCTCCTCCAGAACCCACTTGATCCCAAAAGTGCGTCGAGGCACTTGAAGAGAGGAGGAATCAGCCTGGTCCTTTCTTGACCTTTTTTGACCTTTTTGTGAGGTAGATGCTTTCTCCTATCCCTGTCGTCCTTTCGGAGCCATGTTACCTGAGATCATAATAGGTTCATGTTAGTCTCATTACGTAAAATTCACTATAATCGAAAAAGAAAATAGTGATGGCACCACCCCACACTTAATTTGTTTGCACAAACTAATTGAGTGAGTGATGTCGATTACTTAGACTTCATCGACATACATTTAGGTGGTATGTGCCAACAACATTATTAGCGTAGTCACACTTTCAACCCTTAACTTTACATAACAATTTCTCAGTTTGATATTGAGAAGCAGCACACAATGGTCGTGTAATCTTGACTATCATTTCCAACTTTATTTCATTGGAGCAATGCAATCTTTGAGCAAGACTACCACATAGAAATCTTATCATGCTATAGCATAGACACAATTACACAATCTTATGCTTTTGGTTAACCATGACCATTACATCGATGAACAAGTCACTCACATAGTCAAGCTTACAACTCCCAAAATTATGCATTAACTTCAAAATTTCAACTCCATAATAATAAAAAAATTATGACAGTGAATCCCAATCAATACATGCCAGAGTAAAATCAAGAATACCCACAAGAATCCTTTTACTCAATGAGATGTATTTTTCAAAAATCATAACAAACTAACCATACTCTTATCACCAAGCACTACTAAAAAATCTAGTTAACCATTATAAGCGTAGCACTGAAACAACTACGAAACATGAAAGAACAACTTACTTGGTGATTAATTCATGATGAATCGGGAAGGTGAGCCTGCAGGATTAGATGAGAAAAGAGAAAAACTTGGAGAGGTCAATGTTGGGCGGTGCTTAGGTTTAAGAAAACTTTAGTGGGGTTTAAAGGTAGAGGATATATTTAAAAGATGAGGCATAGGTCGGGTTGGTCCATTCACACTCGGGTTAGTAGGCAAAATTCACGTTGATAGGCGGCGCCTATAGCATCGCCTAAGCATAAGTAGGCGGCGCCTAACCTATTGCCTATGTTGGCATAAGCGGCGCCTAGCCTATCGCCTATGTGAGGCAGTGAGCATAGGCGATGGCATAGGCGGCGCCTAGCCTATCGCCCATGTTGGCATAAGCGGTGCCTAGCCTATTGGCTATGTTGGCATAGGCGGCGCCTAGCCTATCGCCTATGTGAGGCAGTGAGTATAGGCGAAGGAATAGGCGGCGCATAACCTATCTCCCATGTTGGCATAGGCGACGCCTAGCCTATCACCCGTGTTGGCATAGGCGGCGCCTAACCTATTGCCTATGTTGGCATAGGCGGCGCCTAACCTATCGTTGAGCCTTACACATTTGACCATTCCCACTTACCTTTATTGTTCCATCATTCCTAGACTTACCACCATTGACATGACTCACTTTCAAATCAAAATTTAGGACTAATTTCCTCCTTTGTACTTCATACACCTACACTTAATCAAAAACAACAAAAATGATTAGAAGGATGGGTTGCCTCCTACTAAGGACCTTAGTTTTGGTCGTGGCTCGACTCTTCTTTTTGAATTTTTATTTATCAAAAACAAACTCTAGTAAAACAAAAATGATTAAAATAATGGGTTGCCTCCCATGTAGCGCTTGATTTATTGTCGTGGCACGACATAGTTATCTCGATTACTCAGACTTCATCAAGATATATGGTGGTTATACATTTTATCGAGTCGGTTGGACCGATATATAGCTTCAGTCTTTGGCCATTCACCTTAAAGACACTACCATCATTGTTTTCTAACTCCACTACTCTAGATGAGTAAACCTGGTTGATTCTGAATGGACCAGACCATTTAGACTTCAACTTACCTTGAAACAGCTTTATTCTGGAGTTGAAAAGGAGTACCAAATCACCTTTCTGAAAGTTTCGTTGGATAATCCTCCAATTGTGGTACTTTTTCATCATTTCCTTGTAAAGATCTGTTCTTTCATATTCATTTAGATGGAATTCGTCCATCTTGTTCAGCTGCCCCAATCTTATATTAATAGCATCATCCCAGTTCAGGTTCAGCTGCTTTAGTGCCCACATTGCTTTATGTTCTAGCTCAATTGGCAAGTGATAAGACTTTCTATAAACTAGTTGGTATGGTGACATGCCAATCGGTGTCTTAAACGCGGTCCTATATGCCCATAAGGCATCATCCAGCTTCCTAGACCAATCTTTCCTGCTGGCATTCACGGTCTTAGCAAGGATCAGCTTGATTTCCCAGTTTGAAACCTCTACCTGCTCTCTAGTTTGTGGGTGGTACGGTGTAGCTACCTTATGTTGCTTTACTCCATACTTTGCCAATACGGCTCTAAACAGCTTGTTGCAGAAATGTGATCCTCCATCGCTTATGTTGGTACGGGGTACCCCAAAACGAGAGAAGATATTTCTCTTTAAGAATGCCACAACACTCTTACCTTCATTATCAGCTAGAGCGGCTGTTTCGACCCATTTGGATACATAATCTATAGCAACTAAGATATATTTTATCCCAAATGAGCTTATAAATGGGCCCTTGAAGTCAATACCCCAGACATCGAATAACTCTACTTCAAGCATTTTGGACATGGGCATCTCATGGTGCTTTGAGATAGAACCTTGCCACTGACACTGATCACATCTTCTTACAAAGTCATAGGCATCCTTGAATAATGAAGGTCAATAGTAGCCACTTTGCAGTACTTTCTTGGCCGTCCATTCACCTGCATGGTGACCTCCAACTTGGGAAGCATGGCTTGCTTCCAGTAAGCTAGGCACCTCTACATCTGGGATGCACCGCCTAATAATACCATCAGCACATCATCGAAAAAGATAAGGCTCATCCTAGAAGTAATGTTTCACATCATGCATGAACTTTTTCTTTTGATGAAAGGAGAGGTTCTCAGGAATCACTTCGCTTACCACGTAGTTAGCAAAATCTGCATACCACGGTAAGTTTTCCACCATAGTTGCTAGAATGTCTTCGTCGGGGAATGCATCATCAATATCAAGGTCGGTCTGCACTGTGTACTCACTCTCAAGTCTAGATAGATGATCAGCTACTTGGTTTTCACAACCTTTTCTATCCTTTACCTCAAAATCAAATTCTTAAAGCAATAGCACCCACCTAATTAACCTTGTCTTGGCATCCTTCTTTTCCATTAGGTATCTTAGAGCTGCATGATCTGTATGAACCACCACCATGGTTCCCAAAAAGTAAGAACGGAACTTCTCAAAAACATAAATAACTGCAAGAAGCTCTTGTTCAGTGACGGTATAGTTCTTCTGTGCTCCATTCAAGGCCTTGTTCGCGTAGTAGATTGGATGAAATAGATTTTCTCTTTACTGACCAAGTACAGCACCCAAGGCTACACCATTTTCATCATACATAATTTCAAAAGGTAGAGACCAATCGGGTGCTACAATAATAGGGACTTCAACTAGCTTTCCTTTGAGGCATTCAAATGCCTTCAAGCAATCTTCACCAAAGTAAAACTTTGCCTCCTTCTCTAAAAGTTTACATAATGGGTTTGCAATCTTGGAGAAGTCTTTAATAAACCTTCGATAAAAACCAGCATGACCGAGAAAACTACGAACCCCCTTTACAGAAATTGGAGGTGGTAGTTTCTCGATAACTTCAATCTTAGCTTGATCAACTTCAATTCCCTTTTCAGAGACTTTATGCCCGAGAACAATGCCTTCCTTAACCATAAAATGGCACTTATCCCAATTTAGCACCAGATTGAATGCAAAAGTACCATATGGGTATGTAAAAGTGGTATTCTCCTAATATTCAGGAGGAATGCAAATGTGATTATATTCGGAATAACCATCCAAGAAATAGAACCATCCCTTCCCTGCCAATCGATCAAGCATTTGATCCATATATGGCATTGGAAAGTGATTCTTTAACGTCCACGAGTTTAGCTTTTGTTAATCCATACACACCCTCCACCCTGTGACAGGCCTGAGTGGAATTAGCTCATTCTTCTCGTTTGCTACTACTATCATGGCCCCTTTTTTGGGCACACATTGTACAGGACTCACCTATTTACTGTCTGAGATTGGATACACCACCCCTACATCTAACTACTTTATGATTTCTTTCTTCACCACCTCTTGCATAGATGGATTCAGATGACGCTGATGCTCAATAGTGGGTACGCAATCTTTCTCTAGCTGAATCTTATGCATACATATACTAGGAGGGATACCAATTATATCAGCAATAGTTCAACCAATAGCTCTCTTGTAACTCTTCAGAACAGAGATGATAGCCTCTACTTGTTGTTCACCTAAATCAGCAGCAACAACAATCGGCAGTGTATTTCCACTACCCAAGAACGCATACCTTAGATGACTGGGTAGGTCTTTCAATTCTAGCATCGGTGGCTCTTCAATAGATGGCTTCACTGGTGGTGAAGGTCGATTCTTAAGGTGAAGGTCCAGCTTCTTGGGGGCATAAGAATACGACCCCATTCCTGTCAAAGCACAGTAGCCAATGGCTCAACAGTAAGCTGCTTCTCTATAGATAATTCCTTCTCATCCTTATAATAAACATCAGCTATAGAGAACACATTCATATCCTTGGGCTGCTTCATTGATTTGCATATATCAAAGCGTACCACTTCGTTATTCATCCAAAATAAAAGCTCATTTGCTCACAAATCAATAAGTACACTTCCTGTTGCGAGGAAAGGTCAACCTAAGATTATGGGCACCTCAAAATCCACCTCGCAATCCAAAATAACAAAGTTTGCAGGAAAAATGAAGGTAGAAACCTTCACTAATACATCATACAAGATATCAACAGGTCATTTTACCGACCTATCTGCCATTACAAGCCGCATGTTGGTTGATGTAGCATCGCCCAATCCCAACTGTCTATAGATGGCTAGTGGCATCAAATTAATACTAGACCCTAAATCACATAAAGACTTAGCAAAGTCTAAAGATCCAACCATTCAAGGAATAGTAAAAGCACCCGGATCTGCCTTCTTTTGTACCATAGACCTCGTGGCAATTACACTGTAATAATGAAAATTATCTGCCAGTTCATAGCTTGCTGCCCTTTTCTTTGTCAAAAGGTCCTTCATGAATTTGGCGTATCCTGGCATTTGCTCCAGTGCCTCCACCAAAGGCACATTAATAGTCAGCTACTTCAGCATGGTCATGAATTTACTGAACCTGGTGTCATCAGCCTTCTTCTTCAGTCTCTAAGGAAAAGGTGGTGGTGGATTTGGAAGAGTTTTCTCCACCACTTCCTTTTTATTGTGCTTTCCATTAGCAATCTTTTCAGACTGCTAGCATCTAGGTGTAGTATCATGAACGTTCTCATCCTGATCTTCAACTTCTACAGAATCATCACAATCTGCTTCAATAACATTCTCCTCTATACTATAAACCACGGGCTTGCCCTTGGATGGATTTTCCAACACTTTACCACTCCTGGTTGTAATAGCCAAACATGATCCATCTTTCCTTGGATTTTGGACAGTGTCACTCGGTAAAGTGCCAGTTTTTCTTTGATTGACTTCCACTGATAGTTGACTCATTTATTGTTACTGCTGTTTTATTGAAGTGGAATACGAGTCAACCAATTGATTTATTAAGGACAAATCATTTTTTACCTCAGTTACTCCCGTGTTGGTTGCCTCCACTCCTTTCAACAGCTTAGCCATCATGTCCATGGAGGACATG
>NW_025849830.1:36605-37074 GCF_002878395.1 Capsicum annuum
TCCATCTTTCCTTGGATTTTGGACAGTGTCACTCGGTAAAGTGCCAGTTTTTCTTTGATTGACTTCCACTGATAGTTGACTCATTTATTGTTACTGCTGTTTTATTGAAGTGGAATACGAGTCAACCAATTGATTTATTAAGGACAAATCATTTTTTACCTCAGTTACTCCCGTGTTGGTTGCCTCCACTCCTTTCAACAGCTTAGCCATCATGTCCTCCATGGACATCTTCCCAGAGCTAGGTGCAGCAGCTTCATGATTTCCAGGAGGGACATACAAACCACTCCTGTCATTCTTATTCTTCCAATTCCCTTGGTCTCGGTCCTTGTATCCGGATTTTTCATAATAGTTACGACCTTGGTTTCCTTGGACATTGCCTCAGAAAACCCCCTGATTATTCAAGTAATTTGCTTCCTCCTCAGAATCGGAGTCATCTCTTCCCTGTGATACAACAGCCTTGACCTTCTCT
>NW_025849830.1:40074-57344 GCF_002878395.1 Capsicum annuum
CAAAGCAGTAGCGAAGTCATCTCTTTGTGCTGAGGTAAAAGAGAAATAAGTGATGGATCCTATCATAATATTAGTCAAGAATGATATAGGTAGGTATAATGTGATGGTTTTCAAGATTCATGGGTATGGTACCTTGAGGGACCATAGGAGGTTGTGCGTTCTCACTGTTGATGGTTTAAGAAGGAGGTTTGTGGCCGGGGCCCTTGAGTCACTGTATATGGTCTTTCCTGGTTTGACAAAGATTTATCATAACCTTAAGGAGAATTATTGGTGGAATAATATAAAATAGGATGTGGCCAATTTTGTGGCTAACTGCATGGTATGTCACCAATTGAAACTGGAGAACTTAAGGCCTTGTAGGTTTTCTTAAGAGATTGAGCTGCCAGTGTGGAAATGGGCATGGGGTCTTTATTGACTCCTATCTGCCCTGTACGATGCTCCTTCCAAACGACGATCGCGGTTGCCTTGAATCCATCTGTGCCTTCACGGGCAGGCCGGGCTCATGCAACTCCGGTATCTATGAGGAATGCTACCTGGTTGATCTTGCCAGTACTCATATGCTTGTCTCAAAGATTAAGCCATGTATGTGTAAGTATGAACAAATTCAGACTATAAAACTGCCAAGGAAGGCAGCAGGCGTGCAAATTACCCAATCTTGACATGGGGAGGTAGTGACAATAAATAATAACACCGGGCTCAATAAGTCTGGTAATTGGAATGAGTACAATCTAAATCCCTTAACGAGGATCCATTGGAGGGAGAGTCTGGGGCCAGCATCCGCGGTAATTCCAGCACCAATAGCGTATATTTAAGTTGTTGCAGTTAAAAATCTCAAAGTTGGACTTTGGGATTGGCTGGACGGTCCGCCTATGGTATGCATTGGTTATCTCGTTCCTTCTGTCGGCGATGCGCTCCTGCCCTTAACTGGTCGGGTCGTGCCTCCGACGCTATTACTTTGAAGAAATTAGAGTGCTTAAAGTAAGCGTACGCTCTGTATACATTAGCATGGGATAACATTATAGGATTTCGGTCTTATTACGTTGGCCTTCTGGATCGGAGTAATGATTAACAGGGACAGTTGAGGGCATTCTATTTCATAGTCAGAGGTGAAATTATTGGATTCATGAAATACGAACAACTGCGAAAGCATTTTCCAAGGATTTTTTCATTAACCAAGAACGAAGGTTGGGGGCTCGAAGGCGATCAGATACCGTCCTCATCTCAATCATAAACGATGTCGATGAGGGATCGGCGGATGTTGCTTTTTGGACTCTGCCGGAACCTTATCAGAAATCAAAGTTTTTGGGTTCCGGGGGGAGTATGGTCGCAAGGCTGAAACTTAAAGGAATTAACGGAAGGGCACCACCAGGAGTGGAGCCTGCAACTAAATTTTAATCAATACGGGGAAACTTACTTGATCTAGACACAGTAACGATTGAAAGACTAAGAGCTCTTTCTTGATTTTATGGGTGGTGGTGAGTGGCTGTTCTTAGTTGGTGGCGTGATTTTTCTGGTTAATTCCGTTAACGAATAGGACCTCAGCCTACTAACTAGCTATACGGAGGTATCCCTTCACGGCCAGCTTCTTAGAGGGACTACGGTCTTTTAGGCTGTAGAAGTTAGAGGCAATAACAGGTCTGTGATGCCCTTAGATGTTCTGGGCCACACGCGCCCTACACTGATGTACTCAATGACTTTATAGCCTTGGGCGAAAGGCCCGGGTAATCTTTGAAATTTCATTGTGATTGGGATAGATCATTGCAATTGTTGGCCTTCAACAAGGAATTCCTAGTAAGCACAAGTCATCAGGTCGCGTTGACTATGTCTCTGACCTTTGAATACACTACCCGTCTCTCCTACCGATTGAATGATCTAGTGAAATATTTGGATCGCGGCGATGTGGGTGGTTCGCTACCCGCGACATTGCGAGAAGTCCATTGAACCTTATCATTTAGCGAAAGGAGAATTCGTATCAAGGTTTTTGTAAGTGAACCTGCGGAAGGATCATGGCACCAATAACCCGCAAATATTTTTGACAACTGGGGATTCTGTGCGGGCGGGATTCTACGGCACTCTGCATGAGCGCCTCCCCCTCGTCCCCGGTGAAAAAAGCACCAAGGAATACTTAAATCAATAGGATGCCCCTCGCACCCCGTCCATCACGTGCATCGGGGGGACCTATGCTTCTTTTGTAAACTAAAACGACTCTCGGCAATAGATATCTCCGCTCTTGCATCGATGTAGCAAAATATGATACTTGTTGTGAATTGTAGAATCCCGTGAACCATAGAGTATTTGAACGCAAGTTGCGCCCGAAGCCATTAGGCCGAGGGCACGTCTGCCTGGGAATAACGCATCGCGTTGCCCCCTCATATCGCGACTCAATCATGGGGCTCACTTTTATGGTAGGGTGAATACTAGACTCTAGTGCACCTCGAGCTCGTGGATGGCCTAAATACGAGTCCAGATCGACGGATGTCGCGGAAAGTGGTAGTTTTAACTCAACTCTCATTGTTGTCGCGGCTATAGCCCATCGCGTGTCAGGCAGGATTACCTGTTGAGTTTAAGCATATCAATAAGTGGGGGAAAAGAAACTTACAAGGATTCCCTTAGTAACGGCGTGCAAATCGGGAAAAACCCACCCTTAGAATCGGGCAACTTCGTCGTTCGAATTATAGTTTTGAGAAGCATCCTCAGCGGTAGACTGGGCCCAAGTCCCCTGGAATAGGGCGCCAGAGAAGGTTAGAGCCCCATTTTGCCCGGACCCTATCGCACAATGAGGCACTGTGTACGAGTTAGGTTGTTTGGGAATGCAGCCCAAATCGGGTAGTGAATTCTGTCCAAAGCTAAATACGAGCGACAGACCGATAGCGAAAAAGTACCGTGAGGGAAAGATGAAAAGGACTTTTAAAAGAGAGTCAAAGAGTTCTTGAAATTATCGGGAGGGAAGCGGATGGGGACCGGCGATGCACCCCAGTTGGATATGGAATGGGGACGAGCCGGTTCGTCGATCGACTAGGGGCACGGACCAGCGTGGATTGGGGGGCATCCAAAGCTCGGGCTCTTGATACGCTCGTGGAACGCTGTCCTATCGATTGTGGCAGGCAGCTCCGGCATGCTTCGACATCTGCGAGCTATGGATTCTGGCCTGTAGGATCCCCCATTCAACCCGTCTTGAAAAATGGACCAAGGAGTTTGACATGTGTGTGAGTCAACGGGCGAGTAAACCCGTAAGGCGTAAGGAAACTAATTGGTGGTATCCCCCCAAGGGGTGCACCACCGACTGACCTTGATCTTCAGAGAAGGGTTTGAGTGTGAGCATACCTGTTGGGACCACAAAAATAGTGAACTATGCCTGAGCGGGGCGAAGCCAGAGGAAACTCTGGTGGAGGCCCGCAGCGATACTGACATGCAAATCGTTTGTCTGACTTGGGTGTACGTCTTGCGACTGCTTTGTCGATCCGTGCCACAGAATCAAGAGCTCCAAGTAGGCCATTTTTGGTAAGCAGAACTGGCGATGCGGGATGAACCAAAAGCCGGGTTACTGTGCTAAACTGTGCGCTAACCTAGACCCCACAAAGGGTGTTGGTCGATTAAGACAGCAGGACGGTGTTCATGGAAGTAAAAATCCACTAAGGAGTGTGGAACAACTCACCTGCCGAATAAACAAGACCCAAAAATGGATAGCACTTAAGCGGGTGACCTATACCCGGCCGTCGGGGAAAGTTCCATGCCCCGATAAGTAGGAGGACATCGGTGCAGATATAGGTGATAGTAGCAAATATTCAAATGAAAACTTTGAAGGCTGAAGAGGGGAATGGTTTCGTGTGAATGGCACTTGCACATGGGTTAGTCGATCCTAAGGGTCGGGAAAACCACGACAGATAGCGCATTTCACGCGTACTCCGAAAAGGAATCAGGTTAAAATTCATGGACCAGGACATGGCGGTCAACGACAATGTTAGGAAGTTTGGAGCCGTCAGCAGGAGCCTCAAGAAGAGTTATCTTTTTTGGTAAATAGCCTGCCCACCCTGGAATCAGCTCAACTGGAGGTAGGGTCCAGAGGCTGGAAGAGCACCGCACATCTCCTGGTGTCCGATGCACTTCTGGCAGCCCTTGAAAATCCAAATGACCGAATGTCATCCACACATGGTTTTCATCATATCCACATCAAGTCTCCAAGGGGAACAACCTCTGGTTAATGGAACAATGTAGGCAAGGGAAGTCTGCAAAATGGATCCATTACTTCTAGAAAATGATTGGCATTGAGGGCTGGGAATGGGGGTCCCAGTCCTCAACCCGTCGGCTGTCGGTGGACTACTCGAGCTGCTCCTACAGTATGAGCGGGTCACCATATGCCGGTTGGGGGACAGATTGGGAACGGTTCCTTCGGGGGCCTTCCCCGCGCGTCAAACAGCCAGCTCAAAACTGGTACGAACAAGGGGAATCCGACTGTTTAATTAAAACAAAGGATTATGATGGTCACAACGGATGTTCATGCATTGTCATTTCTTCCCAGTGCTCTGAATGTCAAAGTGAAGAAATTTAACCAAGTGCGGGTAAACGGAAGGAGTAATATGACTCTCTTAAGGTAGCCAAATGCCTCGTCATCTAATTAGTGATGCGCATGAATGGATTAACGAGATTCCCACTATCCCTGTCTACTATCTAGCGAAACAATAGCCAAGGGAATAGGCTTGGCAGAATCAGCTAGGAAAGAAGACCCTCTTGATCTTGACTCTACTTTGAAAGGCGAAAGTGAAATACCACTACTTTTAACATTATTTTACTTATTTTGTGAGTCAAAAGCGGAGCACTGCCCCTCCTTTTGGACCCAAGGGTCGCTCTGCGGGCCGATCCAGGCGGAAGACATTGTCAAGTGGGGAGTTTGGCTGGGGCGGCACATCTGTTAAAAGATAACGCAGGTGTCCTAAGATGAGCTCAAAGAGAATAGAAATATCGTGTGGAACAGAAGGGTAAAAGCTCGTTTGATTCTGATTTCCAGTACGAATACGAACCATGAAAGTGTCGCTTAACGATTCTTTAGACCTTCAAAATTCGAAGCTAGAGGTGTCAGAAAAGTGTTACCACGGGGATAACTAGCCTGTTGCAGCCAAGCGTTTATAGCGACATTGCTTTTTCATTCTTCAATGTCGGCTCTTCCTATCATTGTGAAGCAGAATTCACCAAGTGTTGTACTGTTCACCCACCAATAGGGAATGTTAGCTGGGTTTAGATTGTCGTGAGACAGGTTAGTTTTACCCTACTTATGACAGTGTCGCAGTAGTAATTCAACCTAGTACGAGAGCAAATGTTGATTCACATAATTTGTCATCACGCTTGGTTGAAAAGCCAGTGGCATAAAGCTACCATGTGCTGGATTATGACTGAGTGCCTCTAAGTCAGAATCTAGGCTAGAAGCAATGCATGCGCCCGCTGTCCGCTTGCCGACCCGCAGTAGAGGCCTCATCCCCCAAGGGCACGTGTCGTTTGCTAAGCCACCGCAGCGGAAGAGTCATGTTAGACACCTTGAAGTATAATTTCCATCGATCGGCGGGTAGACTACTTTGCAGACGACTTAAATATGCGACGGGGGATTGTAAGTTGAAGAGTGGCCTTGCTGCCACGATCCACTTAGATTCATCCCTTTGTCGCTCTGGTTCGTCCCTTCCCATCTAATCCAATTATTTTTTCGTCCATCTCCGAAGGAGGTTTGTGCATCTGTCCTTGAAAAATCCCACTAAGTGTTGTGAGTTCACCTTACCCAAGTTAGCCACTTGTTTTTCAAGTGTCGCGTGCATTCCATTCCAAATTGTTAAGTATATGATATCAAGTGGCCTTTCGAACAAAACAACGGTATCGCAACTAGAGGTTTTCCGCGATGCAGAGTATGACTTAAGTGCTCAGCGATGCACCAAGAACAACGTCGGTGCATGGAGGCATGTCGCAATTAGAGGTTTTTGTGACCATCGAGTGCAATGCTAGAGACACGTCCAATGACAAACGCCTACGGTCATATAGTGGCCTACCATAGTAGTATCTTTGTCAAGTTGGATATCCGTGTATCGGCATATTCGCCCCCAAATCATCATGGGCACAAGGAACCAACGCACCATGAAACCAAGGGACAAAGGCACCATGGTACCAACGCATCATGGAACAAAGGCACCGAGGCATCGTGGCACCGTGCACCAACGCACCGTGGCACCAAGGCACCATGGCACCATGGAACCGGGCAGAAAAGCACCATCGTACCATGGCACCGTGGCACCATGGCATAGTGGCACGAAGGCACCAAGGCACCGTGGCACCATGGCACAAAGGCACCATCGCTCAATGGCTCTATGTCACCAAGGCACCATGGCGCCGTGGCACCATGGAACCAAGGCACCGTGGCACCAAGGCACTAAGGCACCGTGGCACCGTGGCACCATGGCACCAAGGCACCAAGGCACCGTGGCACCAAGGCACCATGGCACCATGGCATCAAGGCACCAAGGCACCAAGGCACCGTGGCACCATAGCACCGTGGCACCATTCCACTATGACAGCAAGGAACCACCATGCCAAAATCTAAAGAGCGTAAAACTACGTTCGATCATTCTAATATTTTCCTGACGTTCATCTATCTTCCTCACTGTTGCATGCTTATTTTTTTTCATATCCGATCTAATTATTTAGTTTAAATATATTTAAATGTTACCTCATATGTTGTGATGGTTTTATTAATGTCCCGTCTTCTTTTTTTCTAATTTTTATTTAATATCCTTAAATATAATATTTTATATCATTACGTTATTCGTACAGATATGCACTCAATTGTTGGTTTAAGGTTATTTCATTCTAATATTTATATTTTGGGGTTGTTCTTATCTGTTTTATTCTGGGCGATTTTTCTAATGTCCCCACATTATTTTTATATTTTTATAAATATTTCTATTGTCAAATTATTCTTACTTAGATTTTGAATTTTCATAAATGATATTTGAAAAAAAATATTTTCTTAATGAATCCGTGGCGAGCGCCGGCAGCCGACATGGGCGGCGCTCGTGCATAAGCCTCGATGTGCCTTCATCTCCTCTGCCCCCTCAAAGGTGGGCTATCATGTCAAGCGGGACTTGCTTCTGTGTTGTAACATCCGTATGGGCAGCAGCGCACGACATCTATTGTTGGGCATTGGGGCCGGTGTTAGGCGTCCATCAATGGAGCATTTTGACGCATGGTGCGTGAGTTGTGTTTGGTATTTACGGTTAGGTTGGATCTCTGGTCGATCAGCAATGTCCTGACCCGCTTGCCATCACAGTCATGGGGAAAGCGCAATTTAGGTTTGCTCGAAGTCAGTTTCCTGTGCTTCATACCTAATGCCTAAGTGTTATCAAGTTTTATCGATCACCTTTTGCCACTCGCATTTCTTGTATGGAGTGAATAGAAAGGCTGCCCTCGTGTCCCACGCCTTTCTCGCTACTTCATGCAGTCATGGTCCATGAGGGGCGATCAGGATTCTCGGATGTGGTAGACACAGTGGGCATGGGGTCTTTATCGACTCCTATCTTCCCTGTACGATGCTCCTTGCAAACGACGGTCGCGCTGACCTGAAATATGTCTGTGCCATCACGGGCAGGCCGGGCTCATGCGACTCCTGCGTCGATGAAGAATACTACCTAGTTTATCCTGCCAATAGTCATATACTTGTCACAAAGATTAAGCCATGCATGTGTAAGTATGAACAAATTCAAACTGTGAAACTATGAATGGATCATTAAATCTGTTATAGTTTATTTGATGGTATCTACTACTCAGATAACAGTAGTAATTCCAGAGCTAATACGTGCAACAAACACCGACTTTCGAAATGGATGCATTTATTAGATAAAAGGTAGACGCAGGCTCTGCCCATTGCTGCGATGATTCGTGATAACTCAACAGATCGCACGACCATCGTTCCAGCGATGCATCATTTAAATTTTTGTCTTATCAAGTTTCAATGGTAGGATAGTGGCCTACCATAGTGGTGCCGGGTGATGAAGAATTAGGGTTCGATTATGGAGAGGGAGCCTGAGAAATGGCTACCACATCCAAGGAAGGCAGCAGGCGCACAAATTACCTAGTCCTGACATAAGGAGGTAGTGACAATAAATAATAATATTGGGCTCAATGAGTCTGGTAATTGGAATGAGTACAATCTAAATCCCTTAACGAGGATCCATTGGAGAGAGAGTCTGGTGCAAGCAGCCGTGGTAATTCTAGCACCAATAGCGTATATTTAAGTTTTTGAAGTTAAAAAGATCAAAGTTGGACTTTGGGATTGGCCGACAGGTCCGCCTATGGTGTGCATTGGTCGTTTCGTCCTTTCTGTCGGTGATGTACTCCTGCCCTGAACTGGCTGGGTCATACCTCCGACGCTGTTACTTTGAAGAAATTAGAGTGCTTAAAGCAAGCCTATGCTTTGTATACATTAGCATGGGATCATATTATAGGATTTTGGTCCTATTACATTGGCCTTCGGGATCAGAGTAGTGATTAATAGGGACAGTCGGAGGCATTCGTATTTCATAGTTAGAGGTGAAATTATTGGATATATGAAATACGAACAACTATGAAAGCATTTTCCAAATATGTTTTCATTAATCAAGAATGAAAGTTGGGGGCTCGAAGGAGGTCAAATACCGTCCTAGTCTCAACCATAAATAATGCCGACCAGGGATCGGCGGATGTTTCTGGTAAGCGCAATTTAGGTTTGCTTGAAGTCAATTTCCTATGTTGCATACATAATGGCCAGGCATTATCAAGTTTTATCGATTTTCTTTCACACCTCGCATTTCATGCATGGGGTGAATCAAAAGGCTGCCCTCGTGTCCCAGGCCTTTGAAGCTTCGTCGTGCGGTCATGGTCCATGAGCGGCGGTCAGGATTCTCAGATACGATAGATGCAGTGGCATGGGGTCTTTATCGACTCCTATCTATCCTGTATGATGTTCTTTTCAAACAATGGTCGCGCTCACGTTGAATCTGCCTGCGCCTGACAGGCAGGCCGGGCTCATGCGACGTCGGCATCGATGAGGAATGGTACCTGGTTGATCCTGGCAGTATTCATGTACTTGTCTTTAAGATTAAGCCATGCATGTGTAAGTATGAAAAAAGTCAGACTGTGAAACTGCGAATGGCTCATTAAATCAGTTATAGTTTATTTGATAGTATCTACTACTCCGATAACCGTAGTAATTCTAAAGCTAATACGTGAAACAAACCCCGACTACTTAAAGGGATGCATTTATTAGATAAAAGTTTGATGTAGGCTCTGCCCGTTGCTGCGATGATTGATGATAAATAAATGGATCTTACGGCCATCGTGCCGGTGACATATCATTCAAATTTCCATCCTATCATGTTTTGATGGTAGGAAAGTGGCCGTCTCAACCATAAACGATGCCGACCAGGGATCGGCGGATGTTGCTTTTAGGACTCCGCCGGTACATTACGAGAAATCAAAGTTTTTAGGTTTCGGGGAGAGTACGGTCGCAAGGCTAATAATTAAAGGAATTGATGGAAGGGCACCACCAAGAGTGGAGCCTGTGGCTTAATTTGACTCTACACGGGGAAACTTACCCGGTCCAGACATAGTAAGGATTGACAGACTGAGAGCTCTTTCTGGATTCTATGGGTGGTGGTGCATGGCCGTTCTTAGTTGGTGGAGCGATTTGTCTGGTTAATTCCATTAATGAATGAGACCTCATCCTGCTAACTAGATATGCAGAGGTATCCCTTTACGGCCAGCTTCTTAAACGGACTACGACCTTTTAGGACGCAGAAGTTTAAGGCAATAACATGTGTGTGATTCTCTTAGATGTTCTGGGCCGCACTCACACTACACTGATGTATTCAATGAGTTTATAGCCTTGGCCGATAGGCCCGGGTAATCTATGAAATTTTATCGTGATGGGGATAGATCATTGCAATTGTTGGTCTTCAACGAGGAAATCCTAGTAAGCGTAAGTTATCAGCTCGCATTGACTACGTCCCTGCCCTTTGTACACACCGCCCGTCGCTCCTACCGATTGAATGATCCAGTGAAATGTTCAGATCACGGTAGCGTGGGCGGTTCACTGCTCGTGATGTCGCGAAAAGTCCATTGAACCTTATCATTTAGAGGAAGGAGAATTTGTAACAGGTTTTGCATATATGAACTTGCGGAAGGATCATTGTCGAAACTTGCACAGCAGAACAACCCGCGAACGTGTTTTACAACTGGGGAGTCTGTGCGGGAGGGGTGCTACGACAGTCCGCACGAGTGCCTCCCCTTCGTCCCCAACGCGGAAAGTGCCAAGGAATATTTAAATCAACAGACTTCCGTCGCGCCCGGTTCACGATGTGTGTCGAGGGAACCTATGCTTGTTTTGTAAATAAAAATGATTCTCCATAATAGATATCTCAGCTCTCGCATCAATGAAGAACGTAGCAATATGCGATAATTGGTATGAATTGCAGAATCCCATGAACCATATAGTATTTGAACGCATATTGTGCCCGAAGCCATTAGGCCAAGGGAACATCTACCTAAGCATCACGCATTGCGTCGTCCCCCTACATCGCACCTCAATCATGGGGTGCGCAGTTATCGTAGGGCAAATACTGGACTCCCGTGAACCTCGAGCTCGTGGCTGGCCTAAATAAGAGTCTACATCGACGGACGTCGTGGTAAGTGGTGGTTGTAACTCAACTCTTTATGTTGTCGTGGCTATTTCCCATCGCGCGTCCGGACTCCAGGACCCTTTCGCGCTTAGGCACTTCGACCTCGACCCCAGTCCAGGAAGGATTACCCGCTGATTTTAAGCATATCAATAAGCGGAGGAAAAGAAACTTACAAGGATTCCCTTAGTAACGGTGAGCAAACCGATAATAGCCCAGCCTTAAAATCGAGCGACACTGTCGTCTGAAATGTAGTTTGGAGAAGCATCCTCAGTGGCGGACCGGGCCCAAGTCCCCTGGAAGGGGGCACCAGAGAGGGTGAAAGCCCTATTGTGCCCGGACCCTGTCGCACTATGAGGCATTGTGTACGAGTTGGGTTGTTTGAGAATGCAGGCCAAATCGGGCGATGAATTCCGTCCAAGGCTAAATATGGGCAACAGACCGATAGCGAACAAGTACCGCAAGGGAAAGATGAAAAGGACTTTGAAATGAGTGTCAAAGAGTGCTTGAAATTATTAGGAAGGAAGTAGATGAGGGCTGGTGATGCGCCTCGATAGGATGTGGAATAGCGGCGAGCCGGTCCGCCGATCGACTCGGGGTGTGGACCAGCGTGGATTGGGGGGTTGCTAAAGCCCGAACATTTGATATGCTCATGGAATGCCATCTCCTCGATTGTTGTAGGCAGCGCGTGCCTCCGACATACTTCGGCATCTGGGCGCTATGGACGCTGGCCTATGGGCTCCCTAATGGACCAAGGAGTCTGGCATATGTGCAAGTCAATGGGCGAATAAATTCGTAAGGCATAAGGAAGCTGATTGGTGGTATCCCTCCTAGCGGTGCACCACCGACCAACCTTAATCTTATAAGAAGGGTTCCAGTGTGAGCATACCTGTTGGGACACGAAAGATGGTGAACTATTCCTGAGCGGGGCGAAGCCAGAGGAAACTATGGTGGAGGCCCGCAGCGATACTGATGTGCAAATCATTCGTCTGACTTGGGTGTAGGACCCACAACTGCTTTGTCGAGCTGTGCCACAGAATGAAGAGCTCCAAGTGGGCCATTTTGGTAACCATAACTTTCGATGCGAGATGAATCGGAAGTCGGGTTGTGGTGCCCAACTATGCGCTAAGCTAGATCCCACAAAGGGTGTTGGTCGATTAAGATAGCAGGACAGTGGTCATGGAAGTCAAAATCCGCTAAGGAGTGTATAAAAACTCACCTGCCAAATAAACTAGACCCAAAATTAGATGGCGCTTAAGCGCTTGACCTACACTCGGCCGTCGGGGAAAGTTCCAGGCACTGATGAGTAGGATGGAGCGGCGGTCGCTGCAAAACCTTGGGCACGAACTCGGGCCGAGCAGACATCGGTGCAGATATTGGTGGTAGTAGCAAATATTCAAATGAGAACTTTGAAGGCCGAAGAGGGGAAAGGTTCTATGTGAACGACACTTACACATGGATTAGTCGATCCTAAGGGTCGGGGGAACCCCAACAGATAGCACGTTTTGTGTGTACTCCGAAAGATAGCACGTTTTATGTGTACTCCGAAAGAGAATCGTGTTAAAATTCCTAGGCCAGGACGTGGCGGTCAACGACAATGTTAGAAAGTACGGAGACGTCAGTGAGAGCTTCGAGAAGAGTTATCTTTTCTGTTGAACTTCCTGCCCACCTTGGAATCGGCTCAGCCAGAGGTAGGGTGCAGTGGCTAAAAGAGCACCACACATCGCGTGGTGTCCGGTGCACTACCGGCGGTCCTTGAAAATCCAGAGGACCGAATACCGTCCACACTCGGTGGTACTCATAACCACATCAGGTCTCCAAGGGGAACAAACTTTGGTCGATGGAACAATGTAGGCAAGGAAAGTCGACAAAATAGATCCGTAACTTCTGGAAAAGGATTGATACTGAGGGCTAGGCACGGGGGTCCCAGTCCCGAACCCGTCGGCTGTCGGTCGACTACTCGAGCTGCTCCCACAGCGAGAGTGGGTCACTGTATGCCAGTCGGGGGACAGAATGGGAATGGTTCCTTCGGGGGCCTTCCTCGTGCGTCGTACAGCCAACTCAGAACATGTACGGACAAGAGGAATCCGATTGTTTAATTAAAACAAAGCATTGCGATGGTCCCAACGGATATTCACGCATTGTGATTTCTACCCAGTGCTCTGAGTGTCAAACTGAAGAAATTCAACCAAGCGCGTGTAAACGGCGGGAGTAACTATAACTTTCTTAATGTAGCTAAATGCCTCGTCATCTAATTAATGACGCGCATGTATAGATTAACGAGATTCCCACTATCCCTGTCTACTATCCAGCAAAACCACAGCCAAGGGATACTTGCTTAGTGTAGCCAAATTCCTCGGCTCTCGCATCGATGAAGAACGTAGCAAAATGTGATACTTGGTGTGAATTGCAGATTCCCGTGAACCATAGAGTATTTGAACGCAAGCTACGCCCAAAGCCATTTGGCTGAGGGCACATCTGCCTGGGCATCACGAATCGCATCGCCCCCCTCGCATCTCATCTCAATCATGGGCACGCTGTTGTTGTGGGGCGAATACTGGCCTCCGGTGTACCTGGAGCTCGTAGCTAGCCTAAATGCGAGTCCACGTTGATGGACGTCGCGACAAGTGGTGGTTGTATCTCAACTCTCTTTGATAGTGAGGCTATAGCCCGTTGCACGTTTGGACTCTAGGACCCTTTCGCGCTTAGGCACTCCGACCGCGACACCAGGTCAGGCGGGATTACCCGCTGGAAGGGGGCGCCAGATAGGGTGAGAGCCCCATTGTTCCCGGACCCTGTCGTACCAAAAAGCACTATCTACGAGTAGTGTTTTTTGGGAATACAGCCCAAATCAGGCGGTGAATTCCGTCCAAGCCTAAATACGGGCGACAGACCAATAGCGAACAAGTACCATGAGGGAAAGATGAAAAGAACTTTGAAAAGAGAGACAAAGAGTGCTTGAAACCATCGGGAGAGAAGCGGATGGGGGACGGTGATGCGCCCCGATCGGATGTGGAATAGCGACGAGCCGGTCCTCTGATCGATTCAGGGTGTAGACCAGCATGGATTGGGGGGCGGCCAAATCCTGGGCTTTTGATATGCTCGTGGAACACCATCTCCTTGATTGTGGCAGGCAGCGTGCGCCTCCGACGTTCTTTGACATCTGCGTGCTTCGAACGCTGCCCTACGGGCTCCCAATTCAACCCATCTTGAAAAATGGTCCAACGAGTCTGACCTGTGTGCGAGTTAACGAGCGAGTAAACCAGTAAGGAGTAAGGAAGCTGATTGGTGGTATCCCCCCGAAGGGTACACCGCCGACCGACCTTGTTCTTCTGAGAACGGTTCAAGTATGAGCATACTTTTTTGGACCCAAAAGATGGTGAACTATACCTGAGTGGGGCGAATCCAGAGGAAACTCTGGTGGAGGCCCGTAGCGATAATGACGTGCAAATCGTTTGTCTAACTTGGGTGTAGGGCCCACAGCTGCTTTATCGAGCTGTACCACGGAATAATGAGCTCCAAGTGGGCCATTTTTGGAAATAAGAACTGGAAATGCAGGATAAACCAGAAGCCGAGCTATGATGCCAAACTGCGCACTAACCTAGATCCCACAAAGGGTGTTGGTCGATTAAGACATCCGGACGGTGGTCATGGAAGTCAAAATCCGCTAAGGAGTGTGTAAAAGCTCACCTGCTGAATAAAATAGCCTAAAAAATGGATGGCTCTTAAGTGCACGACTTACACTCAAATGTCGGGGAAAGTTCCAAACCTCGATGAGTAGCAGGGCGTGGAGGTCGCTGCAAAACCTTGAGCACGAGCCTGGCCAGAGCGACCATCGGTGTAGATATTGGTGGTAGTAGCAAATATTCAAATAAGAACTTTGAAAGCCAAAGAGGGGAAAGGTTCCATGTGAATGGCCTTAGATGTTCTGGGCCGCACGCGCGCTACACTGATGTATTCAATGACTTTATAGACTTGGCCGCCAGGCCTGGGTAATCTTTGAAATTTCATCGTGATGGGGACAGATCATTGTAATTGTTGGTCTTAAATGAGGAATTCCTAGTAAGCGCGAGTCATCAACTCGCGTTGACTACGTCCCTGTCCTTTGTACACACCGCCCATCGCTCCTACCGATTAAATGATCTGGTGAAACGTTCGGATCGCGACAATGAGGGCGGTTCACTTCCCGAGACATCGCGAGAAGTTCATTGAACCTTATCATTTAGATAAAAGGGAATTCATAACAAGGTTTTAGTAGGTGAACCTGTGGAAGGATCATTGTTGAAACCTGCATAGTAGAACGACTCGTGAATATTTTTAAAAACTGGGGAGTCCGCGCAGGCGGGGTGCTATGACACTCCGTATGAGCACCTCCCCCTCGTCCCCAGCGCAGAACGCACCAAGGAATACGTAAATCAATAGCCTTCCCCTTGCGTTCCAACCGTGACGTACGTCGGGGAGACCTATGCTTCTTTTGTAAACAAAAACGACTCTTGACAATAGATATCTCGGCTCTCGCATCGATGAAGAATGTAGCAATATGCGATACTTGGTGTGAATTGCAGAATCCCGTGAACCATAGAGTATTTGAATGCGAGTTGCTCCAGAAGCCATTAGGTCGAGGGCACGTCTGCCTGGGCGGCATGCATCGCATCGCCCCCTCGCATCGTGCCTCAATAATGGGGCTCGCTGTTGTCGTGGGGAGGATAATGGCCTCCTGAGCACATCAATCTCATGGCTGGCCTAAATATAAGTCCATGTCGATGGACATCACGGCAAGTCGTGGTTTTATGTCAACTCTCTTTGTTTTTTCGGCTATATCCCATCGTGCGTCTGGACTCCAGGACCCTTTCGCGCTTAGGCACTCTGACCGTGACCCTAGGTCAGGCGGGATTACCTGCTGAGTTTAAGCATATCAATAAGAGGAGGAAAAGAAACTTACAAGGATTCCCTTAGTAACGACGAGTGAACCAGGAATAGAACAGCCTTAGAACTGGGCGGCTCTGTCATCCTATTTGTAGTTTGGAAAAGTGTCCTCAGCGGTGGACCAGTCCCAAGTCTCCTGGAAGGGGGTGCCAGATAGGGTGAGAGCCCTATTCTGCTCTGACCCTATTGCACTACGAGGCACTGTCTATGAGTAAGGTTGTTTGGGAATGTAGCCCAAATCGGGCGGTGAATTCCGTCCAAGGCTAAATACGGGTGACAGATCAATAGCGAACAAGTACCGCAAGGGAAAGATGAAAAGGACTTTGAAAAAAGAGTCAAAGAGTGCTTGAAATTATTGGGAGGGAAGCAGATAGGGGCCGGTGATGCACCCCGATCGAATGTGGAATGGCGACGACCCGATCCACCGATTGACTCGAGGCGTGGACCAGCATGGATTGGGGAGGCTTCCAAAGCCCGGGCTCTCGATATGCTTGTGGAATGCCGTATGCTCGATTATGGTAGGTAGCGTGTGCCTCCGGTGTGCTTCAACATCTGTGTGATACCGACGCTGGCCTGTGGGCTTCCCATTTGACCCATCTTGAAAAGCGGACCAAGGAGTTTGACATGTGTGTGAGTCAACGGATGAGTAAACCCGTAAGGCGTAAGGAAGCTGATTAGTGGTATCCCCCGGAGGGGTGCTCCACCGACCGACCTTGATCTTTTAAGAAGGTTTTGAGTGTGAGCATACCTGTCGGGACCCGAAAGATGGTGAACTAGGCATGAGCGGGGCAAAGCTAGAAGAAACTCTGGTGGAGGCCCGCATTGATACTGACATGCAAATCGTTCATCTAACTTGTGTGTAGGGCCCGTGGTTACTTTATCGCACCGTGCCACAGAATAAAGAGCTCCAAGTAAGCCATTTTTGGTAAGCAGAATTGGCGATGCGGGATGAACTGAAAGTCGTGTTATGATGCCAAACTGCACACAAATCTAGATCCCACAAAGGGTGTTGGTCGATTAAGACAACAGGATGGTGGTCATGGAAGTCAAAATCCGCTAAGGAGTGTGTAACAACTCACCTGCCAAATATACTAGCCCCAAAAATGGATGGCGCTTAAGTAAGCAACCTATACCCGGCCATCGGGGAAAGTTCCAGGCCCCGATGAGTAGGAGGGCACGGCGGTCGCTGTAAAACCTTGGGCGAGAGCCCGATCTGAGCGGCCGTTGGTGCAGATATTGGTGGTAGTAGTAAATATTCAAATGAGAACTTTGAAGGCCGAAGAGGGGTAAGATTCCATGTGAACGGCACTTGCACAAGGGTTAGTCGATCCTAAGGGTCGGGGGAACCACGACATATAGCGCATTTCATGAGTAGTTCGAAAGGGAATCAGGTTAAAATTCCTAGATTGGGACATGGTGGTCGACGGCAATGTTAGGATGTCCGTAGACGTCGGTGGGAGCCTCGGGAACAGTTATCTTTTCTGTTTAACAGGCTGACCACCCTGGAATCGGCTCGGCCAGAGGTAGGGTCCAGCGGCTGGAAGAGCACCGCATTTTGCATGGTGTCCGACATACTATCGGCGGCCTTTGAAATTATAGAGGACCAAATGCCGTCCACGCTCGATCGTACTCATAACCACATCAGGTCTCCAAGGGAAA
>NW_025849831.1:0-1305 GCF_002878395.1 Capsicum annuum
ATCTAATTATTTAGTTTAAATATATTTAAATGTTACCTCATATGTTGTGATGGTTTTATTAATGTCCCGTCTTCTTTTTTTCTAATTTTTATTTAATATCCTTAAATATAATATTTTATATCATTACGTTATTCGTACAGATATGCACTCAATTGTTGGTTTAAGGTTATTTCATTCTAATATTTATTTTTTGGGGTTGTTACTTATCTGTTTTATTCTGGGCGATTTTTCTAATGTCCCCACATTATTTTTAAATTTTTTCAATCTCTTATTTATTATTCTTAAATTTAAATATTTTATACCGTTACATTATACGTACAAATATGCACTCGATTGTTAGGTTAAGGTTAGTTCATGCGCTGAAAATATTTTCCTACTGTTTTTATATTTTTATAAATATTTCTATTGTCAAATTATTCTTACTTAGTTTTTGAATTTTCATAAATGATATTTGAAAAAAAATATTTTCTTAATGAATCCGCGGCGAGCGCCGGCAGCCGACATGGGCGGCGCTCGTGCTTAAGCCTCGATGTGCCTTCATCTCCTCTGCCCCCTCAAAGGTGGGCTATCATATCAAGCGGGACTTGTTTCTGCGTTGTAACATCCGTATGGGCAGTAGCGCACAACATCTATTGCTGGGCGTTGGGGCCGGTGCTGGGCGTGCATCAATGGAGCATTTTGACGCATGGTGCGTGAGTTGTGTTTGGTATGTACGGTTAGGTTGGATCTCTGCTCGATCAGCAATGTCCTGACCCGCTTGCCATCACAATCATGGGGCAAGCGCAATTTAGGTTTGCTCGAAGTCGGTTTCCTGTGCTTCATACCTAATGCCTAAGTGTTATCAAGTTTTATCGATCACCTTTTGCCACTCGCATTTCTTGTATGGAGTGAATAGAAAAGCTGCCCTCGTGTCCCACGCCTTCCTCGCTACTTCATGCAGTCATGGTCCATGAGCGGCGATCAGGATTCTCGGATGTGGTACACACAGTGGGCATGGGGTCTTTATCGACTCCTATCTTCCCTGTACGATGCTCCTTGTAAACGACGGTCGCGCTCACCTGAAATATGTCTGTGCCCTCACGGGCAGGCCGGGCTCATGCGATGCCTGCGTCGATGAAGAATACTACCTAGTTTATCCTGCCAATAGTCATATACTTGTCACAAAGATTAAGCCATGCATGTGTAAGTATGAGCAAATTCAAACTGTGAAACTATGAATGGATCATTAAATCTGTTATAGTTTATTTGATGGTATCTACTACTCAGATAACAGTAGTAATTCCAGAGCTAATACGTGCAACAAAC
>NW_025849831.1:1405-4351 GCF_002878395.1 Capsicum annuum
TATCTTCCCTGTACGATGCTCCTTGTAAACGACGGTCGCGCTCACCTGAAATATGTCTGTGCCCTCACGGGCAGGCCGGGCTCATGCGATGCCTGCGTCGATGAAGAATACTACCTAGTTTATCCTGCCAATAGTCATATGCTTGTCACAAAGATTAAGCCATGCATGTGTAAGTATGAACAAATTCAAACTGTGAAACTATGAATGGATCATTATATCTGTTATAGTTTATTTGATGGTATCTACTACTCAGATAATAGTAGTAATTCCAGAGCTAATACGTGCAACAAACCCTAACTTTCGAAATGGATGCATTTATTAGATAAAAGGTAGACGCAGGCTTTTCCCATTGCTGCGATGATTCGTGATAACTCGATGGATCGCACGACCCTCGTTCCAGCGATGCATCATTTAAATTTTTGTCTTATCAAGTTTCAATGGTAGGATAGTAGCCTACCATAGTGGTGCTGGGTGATGAAGAATTAGGGTTCGATTATGGAGAGGGAGCCTGAGAAATGGCTACCACATCCAAGGAAGGCAGCAGGCGCACAAATTACCTAGTCCTGACATAAGGAGGTAGTGACAATAAATTATAGTATTGGGCTCAATGAGTCTGGTAATTGGAATGAGTACAATCTAAATCCCTTAACGAGGATCCATTGGAGAGAGAGTATGGTGCCAGAAGCCGTGGTAATTCTAGCACCAATAGCGTATATTTAAGTTTTTGAAGTTAAAAAGATCAAAGTTAGACTTTGGGATTGGTCGACAGGTCCGCCTATGGTGTGCATTGGTCGTCTCGTCCTTTCTGCCGGTGATGTAATCCTGCCCTGAACTGGCTGGGTCATGCCTCCGGCGCTATTACTTTGAAGAAATTAGAGTGCTTAAAGCAAGCCTACGCTTTGTATACATTAGCATGGGATCATATTATAGGATTTTAGTCCTATTACATTGGCCTTCGGGATCAGAGTAATCATTAATAAGGACAGTCGGAGGCATTCGTATTTCATAGTTCGAGGTAAAATTATTGGATATATGAAATACGAACAACTATGAAAGCATTTTCCAAGGATGTTTTCATTAATCAAGAATGAAAGTTGGGGGCTCGAAGGAGGTCAGATACCGTCCTAGTCTCAACCATAAATAATGTCGACCAGGGATCGGCGGATGTTTCTTTTAGGACTCCGCGGGCACCTGATAAGAAGTCAAACTTTTTGGGTTTTGGGGGGAGTATGGTCGCAAGGTTGAAACTTAAAGGAATTAGTGGAAGAGCACCACCAGGAGTGGAGCCTGCGGCTAAATTTGACTCAACACCAGGAAACTTACCAGGTCCAGACAAAGTAAGGATTAACAGACTTAGAGCTCTTTCATGATTCTATGGGTGGTGGTTCATGGCCGTTCTTAGTTGGTAGGGACATTTGTCTGGTTTATTCCATTAATAAATGAGACCTCATCCCGCTAACTAGCTATACGGAGGTATCCCTTCGTGGCTTGCTTCTTAGTGGGACTACGGCCTTTTAGGCCGCGGAAGTTTTAGGCAATAACATGTCTGTGATTCCCTTAGATATTTTGGGCCGAACGCGCACTACACTGATGTATTCAATGAGTTTATAGCCTTGGCCGATAGGCCCAGGTAATCTATGAAATTTCATCGTGATGGGGATAGATCATTGCAATTGTTGTTCTTCAACGAGGAAATCCTAGTAAGCGTTAGTTATCAGCTCGCATTGACTACGTCCCTGCCCTTTGTACATACCGCCCGTCGCTCCTACCAATTGAATGATCCAGTGAAATGTTCAGATCACGGTAGCGTGGGCAGTTCACTGCCCGTGATGTCGCGAAAAGTCCATTGAACCTTATCATTTAGAGGAAGGAGAATTCATAACATGGTTTCCGTAGGTAAACCTGTGGAAGGATCATTGTTGAAACCTGCATAGCAGAACGACCCACAGACATGTATAACAAATGGGGAGTCCACTTTGGTGGGGTGCTACGACACTTCGCATGAGCATCTCCCCCTTATCCCCGGCGCGGAAAACACCATGTCAACGGCACTTGCACATGGAGTAGTCGATCCTAAGGGTCGGGGGAACCCCGACAAATAGCTCATTTTGCACGTACTTCGAAAGGGAATTGAGTTAAAATTCCTGGACTGGGACATGGTGACCGATGCCCAGCGCACGACATCTATTATCGAGAATTGGGGTCTGTGCTGGGCTTACATCGATGGATTATTTGGACGTACGGAGCGTGAGTTATGTTCGGTATGTGCGGTTAGGTTGGATCTCTGCTTGAGCAGCAACGTCCTGACCCGCCTGCCATCTCACTCGTGGGGTAAGCGCAATTTAGGTTTACTTGAAGTCAATTTCCTATGCTGCATACCTAATGGCCAGGCATTATCAAGTTTTATCGATTGTCTTTCACACCTCGCATTTCATGCACGGGGTGAATCAAAAGGCTGCCCTCGTGTCCCATGCCTTTGAAGCTTCATCGTGCGGTCATGGTCCATGAGCGGTGGTCAGGATTCTCTGATACGATAGATGCAGTGGGCATGGGGTCTTTATCGACTCCTATCTATCCTGTATGATGTTCTTTTCAAAAAATGGTCGCGCTTATGTTGAATCTGCCTGCACCTCACGGGCAGGCCGGGCTCATGAGACATCAGCATCGATGAGGAATGGTACCTGGTTGATCCTGCCAGTATTCATATGCTTGTCTTTAAGATTAAGCCATGCATGTGTAAGTATGAAAAAAGTCAGACTGTGAAACTACGAATGGCTCATTAAATCAGTTATAGTTTATTTGATAGTATCTACAACTCCGATAACCGTAATAATTCTAGAGCTAATACGTGAAACAAACCCCGACTACTTAAAGGGATGCATTTATTAGATAAAAGTTCGATGTAGGCTCTGCCCGTTGCTGCGATGATTGATGATAAATAAATGG
>NW_025849832.1:0-1396 GCF_002878395.1 Capsicum annuum
TTTGGAGTCATCAATGCCATAACAATGAAGTAGGAACTTATTGGTATATCAATGAAACGTTTTGGAGTCATTAATAGCACATGGATCTTGTTTGAGTAACCGGATACCTTCTGACATTCATTAGTGCAATAAACATGTAAGATTTAGAAAACAAGTAAGTATTAGAATGTCTTGACATCTTGTAGGGTGGAAACAAGTTCATTGGTAACGTAGGACATCATACAAAACCATTATGGATCACATGTTATTGAATAACTTTGGAAACTTTATTAATAGAACAATTATTCACTTTCATGCCAAAGATATGGTATAGAGTATGCTTTAACTGTCAACCTTTAATACTAGTCCCAAATGGACTTCCCGTCTTTTCGGATTACTTATCTACAATGAACATATATATCAATCTAGTATTAGCAACCAAACGTCACAATTCAATTATTTGAATTCACCAAACTAGTGATTAAGTAGTAAGCCTTAAATAAACCATAAAGGGTGTCACTTTAACCCTCTTATACTCCAATTACATTCACATGTCATGCATATTCATACAACATCTTCCAATATCAAGTTTGGATTCATTTATCCTTCCAACCAATCCATTAAACCAAATTGAGCCATAGACATAAATAATCATCAATTCAATAGTATATCACCATATCCACCTTCCATAACTCAATTACCATATCCACCTTCCATAACTCAATTACCATATCCACCTTTGCAATTCATTACAACCAAACCATGCAAAATAGTCCATAACCCTATTTCCATCACCTTTCAATAACAACCAATACATATAATCCTCGACCACACATATACATATGGAAAAGAATAAAGGCAAACAATATTCATACCTTAGAATTCACCTCTTGATTATGCAATCCTGTTTTCACAAATAATAGGTGCTGTTCGAAGCTCTCGAGATGACAAACGCAGTTATCGGATTACTTTGGAATTTCTACGATTGAATCAAAAGTAATTTAAAGGTCAAATTTGGCTAGGGTTTGTTCTTTCTCAATGATTGATAATGAAAATGAGTTTTGAACTCATATACATGTATATATACACATATTATCGTCCATAATATAATAGAGAATGACCAAAATGCCTTTAAAATTTAAATAATGTCAAATCTATCCTTTGGTGGACTGTTTTGATAAGCTAAAGTAGATAGACCATAACTCTTTGCTCCGATATCGGATTTGGGTGAAATTGGTATAGTTGGAAGGATAATTCAAAGGGATTTCATTTCATATAAAGTAGGCCACCCAGTTCTTCCTGTACAAGGAGTTATGGTCGTTTGAATTTGACCCTAAAAATCTGTTTTGATAGGCTGAAGTAAACAAGTATAACTCCTTACTCAGACGTTGGATTTGGATGAAACCAATTGCATTGG
>NW_025849833.1:0-1166 GCF_002878395.1 Capsicum annuum
AAGGTGATCCCCTCTCTTCTTCTCTCTTCATTATTGGCTCTGAGCTTTTATCTATAATGTTGAACAATCTCAACTTCGATGAGAATTTTACTCCTTTCAGCATGAATCACAATGGCCGTATCATTAAGCATCTAGCTTACACTGATGATATAGTGATTTTTAGAGGTGGTAACAACAAGTCGATAAAACTCATTAAGCATCAAATCAGGAGGTACGAAAAAGCCTCTGGTCAAAAAATGAATAATGACAAGAGCATTTTCATAACCGCTCCAAATACTTCTCCTCATAGGATTAACAGAATGAGAAGAATTACTGGTTATATGGATGAAAAATTTTCTTTCAATTATTTGGGTTGTCCAATATATAGTGGAAAGAAAAATCTCAGCTATTTTGATAGTATGCTTGCAAAAATTGTTAAGAGACTAAATGGATGGCAAAGTAGCATGCTTTTTGATGTTGGAAAAATTACATTTATTAAGCATGTCCTGCAATCCATACCTATTTATACTCTCTCTGCCTTCAACCCGCCTAAGGGTACTATCTGCCTTATCGAGATGCATTTTGGTAATTTTCTTTGGGGAACTAGTGATGGTAGAAATAAGTATCATTGGAGTAAGTGGTAAAATCTATGTTTCCCGAAAGATGAAGGGGGCGTTGGAATAAGAAGCATAAATGATATCTCCAATGCATTGATACTTAAAAGATGGTGGAGGTTCAGGACCCAACCATCTCTTTGGGCTGATTTTTTATTGAAGAAATATTGCAAGAGATCACATCCAGTGAGCAAAGTTCCTTGGTCAGCTGACTCACAATTGGAAAAGCCTGATGAAGATCAAAGCGCAAGCAGAACCTCACATTATATGGAAAGTTCAAGAAGGAAATTCCAGCTTTTGGTGGGACAACTGGACAGGTTTAGGTGCCTTCGCCAAGCTGCCATAGGGCCCAGGTAAGTCTCCTAAAATTCTTATCAACTCTTTTATTCAGAATGGTACCTGGAACTTTGAAAATTTAAGTACGGTTATTTCTAATTACATTGTGAACCTGATATATAATGTTGGAATTCGTAATAACAACGCACTTGACTACCCCATATGGAATCCCTCTGAGAATGGTATATTCACTAACAATCTGCCAGGCAGAATTATTAGTGAATATACCATTCTCAG
>NW_025849833.1:1266-1970 GCF_002878395.1 Capsicum annuum
AATAACAACGCACTTGACTACCCCATATGGAATCCCTCTGAGAATGGTATATTCACTAATAATTCTGCCTGGCAGATTGTTAGGAAACAAAGACCCAAAAATGATTTCCTGAATAATCTTTGGCATAATAGAGTTCCTTTTAAAATCTCTTTTCTGGCGTGGAGGATGATTAAAAGGAGATTACCTTTTAATGACGTCATCATTAAATTCAATGTTAACTCACAAAGTGATTGCTTTTGTTGTAGGATTGTATAAAATGATACTATGCATCATGTTTTTGGAAAGGTGACATAGCAAAGCACATAAGGAATAGCATGGGAAATCCCTTTGGAATTCAACATGTAAATCAACCAATTGTCAACATCTTTAACACTTGGTGGAGTATAAGACCAGAGAATGATATCCATAAAATTTTATTGAAGATTACTCGTAGTATCATTTGTTGGGAAATTTGGAAACAATGGTGTTCTTGGAAATTTGGAGGCCAAAGACACTTCTGCTACAGTAAGATGATTTATCAAGCTTTTGGTCTTATCAAATCTGTAATGATGAAATATTTTAAAGACTTGCAAGACATCCTGGCCAACTCTGTGTCTCACAATAAACAAGCTCAGGCCATTTCAAAAGTTACATCAGGTTACTTGGAGCTTCCCTCAAGCTGACTGTATTAAAATCAATACAGACAGTAGTTACTTACATGGAAG
>NW_025849834.1:0-1270 GCF_002878395.1 Capsicum annuum
TATAATTGTGGAAAATTAGGACATTTAGCTAGAGATTGTAAATTACCTAAAAATCCAAAAAATAAACAAATATCAAAAATAAAAATATAAAATACAGAATATATGCAGATAGATTATATAGATTATGAATTAGAAAAATGAGGATAGTATATATGAAATATCAAAAAATGAAACAGATAATGAAATAGATAGTGAAATAGATGAATCGAATGACTGAAGAAGATATAAAAATAATAACAAAGGAAGAATACTTAAATGATGAAGGAACAGACCAAAAAATAATATTTGACAGTAACATATTTGATGAAATAAAAGGAAAAGAATTAGACTTAAGTCAAAAGGAACATGTAATAGACTGTAGATATGCAAAAGGTAAAGCTAGTATACCACTAGTAACAAAAAGAATAATTAATAAAGAGATAAACGATATAAAAAGTAGAGACGTTCTTTTTCTAATTCAGCAATCTTACTATTTTTAGTTTCTTCTATTTTTCGTATTTCTTCTGTAGTTTGTTGTTTTATTTTTTCTATTTCCTTTTTCCTATCTATTTTTTCATTTTCTCTTTCTATTCTTACCCTAGCTGTCAATTTATCTTCTAATTTTAATTCTTCTTTTTCTAACATTAGATATAAATGTTCACCTATTTTGTTATATCTTCTTCCTAGATTAGAAAATACTATTTTTATTTTTAATCCTTCGTGATTTTCTTATATTTTTTCATCTATTATAAATTCTTCTTTGTTCATTTTATTGTAAATAGTTCATGTTGATATATATATTCTAAACTATCTATTTGTGATTCTAATTTTGATATTTCATCTTTTTGTGCATTTATTGAGTTTTTACTAACTTCGGCAAATATATTATAATGTAGTCTTTCTATTCTTATTTTTAATTCTTTACGTTTTTCAGAAATAATTTGTTTTAGTTCTTTGTATTTTTATACTTTATTCATTTAAACCATATTTATAATATTTTGGTGGATATCTAAATTTGATTTTATCATAATTAGGTGGTATGTGTCTCATTCTTCTAGATTTTAAATGGATTATTAAATAACTGGGTTCTGATACCATTTGTAGGGGGGTGCGGATAACTAACTTGTTCTTGCTATGCCAAATTGCTTGCTCTCTTTCTTTTATTTAGTTTCTCATACGTTCTATCCATTATCTTTCATTATATAAATAATTAATTCGTTGATAATAGACATAAATAAGATTAAATTTAACACATATGCTCTTGACCTCATACACAAATTCAACTGTATCA
>NW_025849835.1:0-2358 GCF_002878395.1 Capsicum annuum
CGTCAATGAGTGTTGATGAGAATACGAATACATCAAATGGGGTTGAAGAAAGTGATGAAGAGTTAATGATGGGGACTTGGGTGAAAATTTCAGAAAACAAATATGTTAATAAGATAGAGTAGGAAAAAATGCAAAAAAAAAAAAAGGAGAAAAATGTAAAATAAAAAAGGATGAAAAACAATAAAATAAAAATG
Source organism: Capsicum annuum (assembly GCF_002878395.1). Classification (NCBI taxonomy): domain Eukaryota; kingdom Viridiplantae; phylum Streptophyta; class Magnoliopsida; order Solanales; family Solanaceae; genus Capsicum; species Capsicum annuum. Next base: position 195 of record NW_025849835.1, read on the forward strand.
GATTACATGAAAGGACTTATGTAAACTCTCTAATTAATAGAAGATGAGAGGACTTATGTAACACAAAAAAATCTTTGATTATATATAATGTTTACTTATCACTACAATAACTATAAATATTCTTATTTACATAATTAACCCATTAGGTATAAAACAAGAAGTAAATAAGATTAGGTAAGACAAGCTCGAATTAAGTATATGATTTACCTCCAATTATGATTTCTAATAAATATTATCATTTATAATACTTGAGTAATATTTATGAAAAATATTTAAGTATGAATGAAAAGTTGAAGTTCTTACGTGCTAAGTATCTTTCTTCTCAATAATTTATCTTCATTCGATAAAATAGCTCATCAAAATTTTATTATTATAAAAAAAATTATATAAATTCAACAACGTCTTACACATCGCGCAAAGCGCGAACCTATTCACTAGTATATAATAATAAAGGAGAAACATAGAGAAGGTGGTATGACATCTCTCTATGGTCTTCATTTCTATATATTCTTTTTCTTATTTATTTGAATTTTTCTTCTCTTTTCTTTTGTTTATCTTATTTGAAAAATAAATTCAAAATTACTTAGATAATTACTCAATTAAATGAGAAACTTTAATTTTTTAATTGTACAGTTTCTTATAACTCTTCTCTTTTCATTTTCGATAGTTAATGAAGAAGAAGAGTGGTGTTGCCTGCTTATAAATTGTGTCAAAAGAGTACCAGTAAGAATCACAATGGTAAGGTTGATGGCTAAGAGGCCCCCTCCCACCCACTCACCCAAAAAAAAAAGGTTCTATTTTCTGTGAAAAAAGAAAGAAACTAATGAAAATTAATGAAAGGTATAAACATTTATGTTATTATTATTTTTCTGCTTTTCATTTTTATTTGCAATTCCATTGATCCAACAATTGAATATATTATTTCTTCCGTATGATAACTTATGGGCATTTTGCAATTGCAATTATGTCTGTCATTTTCTGAGATATTGCAGAAACAGAAACAAGATTTGAAGTTTACGAGTTCAAAATTTTATTTCTCAAGATACTAAGGTATGGATCAAAGTTATTGGATATAGTCGAACACATAATTAAAAGTCTAACTTCGTCGTTAAATACACATAAATAAATTGTGTTGTGCATGAAGCAGTTATATTTTTCTTAGTATTTACTTGTTCATTTTATTAAACTTTTCATTTATCTATTGTATCGACATATATAGTGCGTAGTAATAAATTTATATATACATATCAAGTTTCATATAGATAAGATGATATGACATCTCTTTATGAGCACAGAAACTATTGAAATCCGCCAAGAACAAATGCAATTTTGTCATGAGCACACAAACTATTGTGAAACCCACGAGGATGGTGAAAGATTCTTCTCCAAGAACCACTCTTTAATTAGGGCAAGAGTTTTATTGAATATGTTGGAACCATAACTAGCGTGGTCAATCCTAAGTTGCTCGGCCTCGGGAGCGGGTATTCAAGATGGGTGCAGATTTGAGAGTTGAATTCGTCAAAATTTAAATTTTAAGATTTGAGGGTGCAAATTCGAGTATGGATATGATTGCTGGGATTCATCTAAAAAAGGTTATCAGATATTATAAAATAGAGTTATAAAGATATACTAAAAATTTACCATTAAACAAAAATTATCGGCCTACTATTTTCCTTGGTATATTGCCGACATACTAATATTAACTTTATTATTTCTATTATATTTCATTATTAATAAGTATTATTTTACTACTATTTTAATATGAGTACCAATACAAATATAAGTAATAAAGATTCCTTGAAATCTGTGTTTTTTTCTTCTCCAAAAGTACGAAGACTGTCTCTTTCTTCCCCAAATATCACTTCTCTCTAGCAAAACATCATTTGATATATCAAAAGAAAAGGGTGTCAAGTGGCCGGGCTGATCCGGCCCGAACCAGCCCGGTAAGCCTAAGGGCTTTAGAGTACTGTGTCCTGGGTCGATTTTTTTTAATTTGGCCCGGCTAACCCGGCCAGGACCAAGCCCGGTCAAGGCCCGCTGGTTAACCTACCCGGAATAGTTTTTTTTTTTTTTGAAAATTTGGAATTTTGGGCCAAACTAGCCGTTTGAAAAAAAAATTAAAATTTACTTTTAAAATAATTTTTTAATCCCCAAAAAAATTCTA